>NW_027473574.1:0-139944 GCF_050947335.1 Megachile rotundata | reverse complement strand
TATGAGTTAGATTCACAATAATAAGAGTAATAAGTATAGTAATTGTCGTTCTATCGATCATATAAGCATAATATGGCTAATAATATGAGTTAGATTTATAATAATAAGAGTAATAAGTATAGTAATTGTCGTTCTATCGATCATATAAGCAAAATATGGCTAATAATATGAGTTAGATTGATAATAATAAGAGTAATAAGTATAGTAATTGTCGTTATATCGATCATATAACCATAATATGGCTAATAGCATGAGTTAGATTGATAATAATAAGAGTAATGAGTATAGTAATTGTCGTTCTATCGATCATATCTGCATAATATGGTTAATAATATGAGTTAGATTGATAATAGTGAGTGTAATAAATATAGTAATTGTCGTTCTATCGCTCATATAAGCACAATATGGCTAATAATATGAGTTAGATTGATAATAATAAGAGTAATAAGTATAGTAATTGTCGTTCTATCGATCATATAAGCATAATATGGCTAATAATATGAGTTAGATTGATAATACTAAGTGTAATAAGTATAGTAATTGTCGTTCTATCGATCATAATTGCATAATATGGTTAAGAATATGAGTTAGATTGATAATAATAAGAGCAATGAGTATAGTAATTGTCGTACTATCGATCATATAAGCATAATATGGCTAATAATATGAGTTAGATTGATAATAATAAGTGTAAAAAGTAGAGTAATTGTCGTTCGATCGATCATATCTGCATAATATGGTTAATAATATGAGTTAGATTGATAATAATAAGAGTAATGAGTATAGTAATTGTCGTACTATCGATCATATAAGCATAATATGGCTAATAATGTGAGTTAGATTGATAATAGTGAGTGCAATAAATATAGTAATTGTCGTTCTATCGGTCATTTAAGCATAATATGGCTAATAATATGAGTCAGATTGATAATACTAACAGTAATAAGTATAGTAATTGTCGTTCTATCGATAATATAAGCATAATATGGCTAATAATATGAGTTAGATTGATAATACTAAGAGTAGTGAGTATAGTAATTCTCGTTCTATCGATCATATAATCATAATATGACTAATAATATGAGTTAGATTGATAATACTAAGAGTAGTGAGTATATTAATTGTCGTTCTATCGATCATTAAAGCATAATATGGCTAATAATACGAGTTAGATTGATAATAATAAGAGTAATAAGTATAGTAATTGTCGTTCTATCGATCATTTAACCATAATATGGCTAATAATATGAGTTAGATTGATAATAATAAGAGTAATAAGTATAGTAATTGTCGTTCTATCGATAATATAAGCATAATATGGCTAATAATATGAGTTAGATTGATAATACTAAGGGTAGTGAGTATAGTAATTCTCGTTCTATCGATCATATAAGCATAATATGGCTAATAATATGAGTTGGATTGATAATAATAAGAGTAATAAGTATAGTAATTGTAGTTCTATCGATCATATCTGCATAATATGGTTAATAATATGAGTTAGATTCATAATAATAACAGTAATAAGTATAGTAGTTGTCGTTCTATCGATCATTTAAGCATAATATGGCTAATAATATGAGTTAGATTGATAATAATAAGAGTAATAAGTGTAGTAATTGTCGTTCTATCGGTCATTTAAGCATAATATGGCGAATAATATGAGTTGGGTTGATAAAACTAAGAATAATAAGTATAGTAACTGTCGTTCTATCGATCATATAAGCATAATATGGTTAATAATATGAGTTAGAATGATAATAATAAGAGTAATAAGTATAGTAATTGTCGTTCTATCGATCATATCTGCCTAATATGGTTAATAATATGAGTTAGATTGATAATAGTGAGTGTAATAAGTATAGTAATTGTCGTTCTGTCGATCATATTAGCATAATATGGTTATTAATATGAGTTAGATTGATAATAATAAGAGTAATAAGTATAGTATTTGTCGTTCTATCGATCATATAAGCATAATATGGCTAATAATACGAGTTAGATTGATAATAATAAGAGTAATAAGTATAGTAATTGTCGTTCTATCGATCATATAAACACAATATGGCTAATAATATGAGTTAGATTGATAATAATAAGAGTAATGAGTATAGTAATTGTCGTTCTATCGATCATATCTGCATAATATGGTTAACAGTATGAGTTAGATTGATAATGATAAGAGTAATAAGTATAGTAATTGTCGTTATATCGATCATATAAGCATAATATGGCTAATAATATGAGTTAGATTGATAATAATAAGAGTAATAAGTATAGTATTTGTCGTTCTATCGATCATATAAGCATAATATGGCTAATAATACGAGTTAGATTGATAATACTAAGAGTAGTGAGTATAGTAATTCTCGTTCTATCGATCATATAAGGATAATATGGCTAATAATATGAGTTAGATTGATAATAATAAAAGTAATGAGTATAGTAATTGTAGTTCTATCGATCATTTAAGCATAATATGGCTAATAATATGAGTTAGATTGATAATAATAAGAGTAATGAGTATAGTAATTGTAGTTCTATCGATCATATCTGCATAATATGGTTAATAATATGAGTTAGATTGATAATAATAAGAGTAATAAGTATAGTAATTGTCGTTCTATCGGTCATTTAAGCATAATATGGCGAATAATATGAGTTGGGTTGATAAAACTAAGAATAATAAGTATAGTAACTGTCGTTCTATCGATCATATAAGCATAATATGGTTAATAATATGAGTTAGAATGATAATAATAAGAGTAATAAGTATAGTAATTGTCGTTCTATCGATCATATCTGCCTAATATGGTTAATAATATGAGTTAGATTGATAATAGTGAGTGTAATAAGTATAGTAATTGTAGTTCTATCGATCATTTAAGCATAATATGGCTAATAATATGAGTTAGATTGATAATAATAAGAGTAATAAGTATAGTATTTGTCGTTCTATCGATCATATAAGCATAATATGGCTAATAATACGAGTTAGATTGATAATACTAAGAGTAGTGAGTATAGTAATTCTCATTCTATCGATCATATAAGCATAATATGGCTAATAATATGAGTTAGACAGATAATAATAAGAGTAATGAGTATAGTAATTGTAGTTCTATCGATCATATCTGCATAATATGGTTAATAATATGAGTTAGATTCATAATAATAATAGTAATAAGTATAGTAATTGTCGTTCTATCGATAATATAACCATAATATGGCTAATAATATGAGTTAGATTGATAATACTAAGAGTAGTGAGTATAGTAATTCTCGTTCTATCGATCATATAAGCATAATATCGCTAATAATATGAGTTAGATTGATAATAATAAGAGTAATAAGTACAGTAATTGTCGTTCTATCGATCATATAAGCATAATAAGGCTAATAATATGAGTTAGAGTGATAATACTAAGAGTAGTGAGTATAGTAATTCTCATTCTATCGATCATATAAGCATAATATGACTAATAATATGAGTTAGATTGATAATAATAAGAGTAATAAGTATAGTAATTGTCGTTCTCTCGATCATATAAGCATAATATGGCTAATAATATGAGTTAGAGTGATAATACTAAGAGTAGTGAGTATAGTAATTCTCATTCTATCGATCATATAAGCATAATAAGCCTAATAATATGAGTTAGATAGATAATAATAAGAGTAATGAGTATAGTAATTGTAGTTCTATCGATCATATCTGCATAATATGGTTAATAATATGAGTTAGATTGATAATAATAAGAGTAATAAGTATAGTAATTGTCGTTCTCTCGATCATATAAGCATAATATGGCTAATAATATGAGTTAGAGTGATAATACTAAGAGTAGTGAGTATAGTAATTCTCATTCTATCGATCATATAAGCATAATATGGCTAATAATAGTAGTTAGATTGATAATAATAACAGTAATAAGTATAGTAATTGTCGTTCTATCGATAATATAAGCATAATATGGCTATTAATTTGAGTTAGATTCACAATAATAAGAGTAATAAGTATAGTAATTGTCGTTCTATCGATCATATAAGCATAATATGGTTAATAATATGAGTTAGATTTATAATAATAAGAGTAATAAGTATAGTAATTGTCGTTCTATCGATCATATCTGCCTAATATGGTTAATAATATGAGTTAGATTGATAATAGTGAGTGTAATAAGTATAGTAATTGTCGTTCTGTCGATCATATTAGCATAATATGGTTAATAATATGAGTTAGATTGATAATAATAAGAGTAATAAGTATAGTATTTGTCGTTCTATCGATCATATAAGCATAATATGGCTAATAATACGAGTTAGATTGATAATAATAAGAGTAATAAGTATAGTAATTGTCGTTCTATCGATCATATAAGCATAATATGGCTAATAATATGAGTTAGATTGATAATACTAAGAGTAGTGAGTATAGTAATTGTCGTTCTATCGATCATATAAGCATAATATGGCTAATAATATGAGTTAGATTGATAATAATAACAGTAATAAGTAGAGTAATTGTCGTTCTATCGATAATATAAGCATAATATGGCTAATAATATGAGTTAGATTGATAATACTAAGAGTAGTGAGTATAGTAATTGTCGTTCTATCGATCATATAAGCATAATATGGCTAATAATATGAGTTAGATTGATAATAATAAGAGTAATAAGTATAGTAATTGTCGTTATATCGATCATATAACCATAATATGGCTAATAGCATGAGTTGGATTGATAATAATAAGAGTAATGAGTATAGTAATTGTCGTTCTATCGATCATATCTGCATAATATGGTTAATAATATGAGTTAGATTGATAATAGTAAGTGTAATAAATATAGTAATTGTCGTTCTATCGCTCATATTAGCACAATATGGCTAATAACATGAGTTAGATTGATAATAATAAGAGTAATAAGTATAGTAATTGTCGTTCTATCGATCATATAAGCATAATATGGCTAATAATATGAGTTAGATTGATAATAATAAGAGTAATGAGTATAGTAATTGTAGTTCTATCGATCATTTAAGCATAATATGGCTAATAATATGAGTTAGATTGATAATAATAAGAGTAATGAGTATAGTAATTGTAGTTCTATCGATCATATCTGCATAATATGGTTAATAATATGAGTTAGATTGATAATAATAAGAGTAATAAGTATAGTAATTGTCGTTCTATCGATCATATAAGCATAATATGGCTAATAATATGAGTTAGATTGATAATACTAAGAGTAGTGAGTATAGTAATTCTCATTCTATCGATCATATAAGCATAATAAGCCTAATAATATGAGTTAGATAGATAATAATAAGAGTAATGAGTATAGTAATTGTAGTTCTATCGATCATATCTGCATAATATGGTTAATAATATGAGTTAGATTCATAATAATAACAGTAATAAGTATAGTAATTGTCGTTCTATCGATCATTTAAGCATAATATGGCTAATAATATGAGTTAGATTGATAATAATAAGAGTAATAAGTATAGTAATTGTTGTTCTATCGATAATATAAGCATAATATGGCTAATAATATGAGTTAGATTGATAATACTAAGGGTAGTGAGTATAGTAATTCTCGTTCTGTCGATCATATAAGCATAATATGGCTAATAATATGAGTTAGATTGATAATAATAAGAGTAATAAGTACAGTAATTGTCGTTCTATCGATCATATAAGCATAATAAGGCTAATAATATGAGTTAGAGTGATAATAATAAGAGTAATAAGTATAGTAATTGTCGTTCTCTCGATCATATAAGCATAATATGGCTAATAATATGAGTTAGAGTGATAATACTAAGAGTAGTGAGTATAGTAATTCTCATTCTATCGATCATATAAGCATAATAAGCCTAATAATATGAGTTAGATAGATAATAATAAGAGTAATGAGTATAGTAATTGTAGTTCTATCGATCATATCTGCATAATATGGTTAATAATATGAGTTAGATTGATAATAATAAGAGTAATAAGTATAGTAATTGTCGTTCTCTCGATCATATAAGCATAATATGGCTAATAATATGAGTTAGAGTGATAATACTAAGAGTAGTGAGTATAGTAATTCTCATTCTATCGATCATATAAGCATAATATGGCTAATAATAGGAGTTAGGTTGATAATAATAACAGTAATAAGTATAGTAATTGTCGTTCTATCGATAATATAAGCATAATATGGCTATTAATTTGAGTTAGATTCACAATAATAAGAGTAATAAGTATAGTAATTGTCGTTCTATCGATCATATAAGCATAATATGGTTAATAATATGAGTTAGATTTATAATAATAAGAGTAATAAGTATAGTAATTGTCGTTCTATCGATCATATCTGCCTAATATGGTTAATAATATGAGTTAGATTGATAATAGTGAGTGTAATAAGTATAGTAATTGTCGTTCTGTCGATCATATTAGCATAATATGGTTAATAATATGAGTTAGATTGATAATAATAAGAGTAATAAGTATAGTATTTGTCGTTCTATCGATCATATAAGCATAATATGGCTAATAATACGAGTTAGATTGATAATAATAAGAGTAATAAGTATAGTAATTGTCGTTCTATCGATCATATAAGCATAATATGGCTAATAATATGAGTTAGATTGATAATACTAAGAGTAGTGAGTATAGTAATTGTCGTTCTATCGATCATATAAGCATAATATGGCTAATAATATGAGTTAGATTGATAATAATAACAGTAATAAGTAGAGTAATTGTCGTTCTATCGATAATATAAGCATAATATGGCTAATAATATGAGTTAGATTGATAATACTAAGAGTAGTGAGTATAGTAATTGTCGTTCTATCGATCATATAAGCATAATATGGCTAATAATATGAGTTAGATTGATAATAATAAGAGTAATAAGTATAGTAATTGTCGTTATATCGATCATATAACCATAATATGGCTAATAGCATGAGTTGGATTGATAATAATAAGAGTAATGAGTATAGTAATTGTCGTTCTATCGATCATATCTGCATAATATGGTTAATAATATGAGTTAGATTGATAATAGTAAGTGTAATAAATATAGTAATTGTCGTTCTATCGCTCATATTAGCACAATATGGCTAATAACATGAGTTAGATTGATAATAATAAGAGTAATAAGTATAGTAATTGTCGTTCTATCGATCATATAAGCATAATATGGCTAATAATATGAGTTAGATTGATAATAATAAGAGTAATGAGTATAGTAATTGTAGTTCTATCGATCATTTAAGCATAATATGGCTAATAATATGAGTTAGATTGATAATAATAAGAGTAATGAGTATAGTAATTGTAGTTCTATCGATCATATCTGCATAATATGGTTAATAATATGAGTTAGATTGATAATAATAAGAGTAATAAGTATAGTAATTGTCGTTCTATCGATCATATAAGCATAATATGGCTAATAATATGAGTTAGATTGATAATACTAAGAGTAGTGAGTATAGTAATTCTCATTCTATCGATCATATAAGCATAATAAGCCTAATAATATGAGTTAGATAGATAATAATAAGAGTAATGAGTATAGTAATTGTAGTTCTATCGATCATATCTGCATAATATGGTTAATAATATGAGTTAGATTCATAATAATAACAGTAATAAGTATAGTAATTGTCGTTCTATCGATCATTTAAGCATAATATGGCTAATAATATGAGTTAGATTGATAATAATAAGAGTAATAAGTATAGTAATTGTTGTTCTATCGATAATATAAGCATAATATGGCTAATAATATGAGTTAGATTGATAATACTAAGGGTAGTGAGTATAGTAATTCTCGTTCTGTCGATCATATAAGCATAATATGGCTAATAATATGAGTTAGATTGATAATAATAAGAGTAATAAGTACAGTAATTGTCGTTCTATCGATCATATAAGCATAATAAGGCTAATAATATGAGTTAGAGTGATAATACTAAGAGTAGTGAGTATAATAATTCTCATTCTATCGATCATATAAGCATAACATGACTAATAATATGAGTTAGATTGATAATAATAAGAGTAATAAGTATAGTAATTGTCGTTCTATCGATCATATAAGCATAATATGGCTAATAATATGAGTTAGATTTATAATAATAAGAGTAATAAGTATAGTAATTGTCGTTCTATCGATCATATAAGCACAATATGGCTAATAATATGAGTTAGATTGATAATAATAAGAGTAATGAGTATAGTAATTGTCGTTCTATCGATCATATCTGCATAATATGGTTAATAATATGAGTTAGATTGATAATAGTGAGTGTAATAAATATAGTAATTGTCGTTCTATCGCTCATATAAGCACAATATGGCTAATAATATGAGTTAGGTTGATAATAATAAGAGTAATAAGTATAGTAATTGTCGTTCTATCGATCATATAAGCATAATACGGCTAATAATATGAGTTAGATTGATAATACTAAGTGTAATAAGTATAGTAATTGTCGTTCTATCGATAATATAAGCATAATATGGCTAATAATATGAGTCAGATTGATAATAATAAGAGTAATAAGTATAGTAATTGTCGTTATATCGATCATATAACCATAATATGGCTAATAGCATGAGTTACATTGATAATAATAAGAGTAATGAGTATAGTAATTGTCGTTCTATCGATCATATCTGCATAATATGGTTAATAATATGAGTTAGATTGATAATAGTGAGTGTAATAAATATAGTAATTGTCGTTCTATCGCTCATATAAGCACAATATGGCTAATAATATGAGTTAGATTGATAATAATAAGAGTAATAAGTATAGTAATTGTCGTTCTATCGATCATATAAGCATAATATGGCTAATAATATGAGTTAGATTGATAATACTAAGTGTAATAAGTATAGTAATTGTCGTTCTATCGATCATAATTGCATAATATGGTTAAGAATATGAGTTAGATTGATAATAATAAGAGCAATGAGTATAGTAATTGTCGTACTATCGATCATATAAGCATAATATGGCTAATAATATGAGTTAGATTGATAATAATAAGTGTAAAAAGTAGAGTAATTGTCGTTCGATCGATCATATCTGCATAATATGGTTAATAATATGAGTTAGATTGATAATAATAAGAGTAATAAGTATAGTATTTGTCGTTCTATCGATCATATAAGCATAATATGGCTAATAATACGAGTTAGATTGATAATAATAAGAGTAATGAGTATAGTAATTGTCGTACTATCGATCATATAAGCATAATATGGCTAATAATGTGAGTTAGATTGATAATAGTGAGTGCAATAAATATAGTAATTGTCGTTCTATCGCTCATATAAGCACAATATGGCTAATAATATGAGTTAGATTGATAATAATAAGAGTAATAAGTTTAGTAATTGTCGTTCTATCGATCATATAAGCATAATATGGCTAATAGTATGAGTTAGATTGATAATAATAAGAGTAGTAAGTATAGTATTTGTTGTTCTATCGATCATATAAGCATAATATGGCTAATAATACGAGTTAGATTGATAATAATAAGAGTAATAAGTATAGTAATTGTCGTTCTATCGATCATTTAACCATAATATGGCTAATAATATGAGTTAGATTGATAATAATAAGAGTAATAAGTATAGTAATTGTCGTTCTATCGATAATATAAGCATAATATGGCTAATAATATGAGTTAGATTGATAATACTAAGGGTAGTGAGTATAGTAATTCTCGTTCTATCGATCATATAAGCATAATATGGCTAATAATACGAGTTAGATTGATAATAATAAGAGTAATGAGTATAGTAATTGTCGTACTATCGATCATATAAGCATAATATGGCTAATAATGTGAGTTAGATTGATAATAGTGAGTGCAATAAATATAGTAATTGTCGTTCTATCGCTCATATAAGCACAATATGGCTAATAATATGAGTTAGATTGATAATAATAAGAGTAATAAGTTTAGTAATTGTCGTTCTATCGATCATATAAGCATAATATGGCTAATAATATGAGTTAGATTGATAATAATAAGAGTAGTAAGTATAGTATTTGTTGTTCTATCGATCATATAAGCATAATATGGCTAATAATACGAGTTAGATTGATAATAATAAGAGTAATAAGTATAGTAATTGTCGTTCTATCGATCATTTAACCATAATATGGCTAATAATATGAGTTAGATTGATAATAATAAGAGTAATAAGTATAGTAATTGTCGTTCTATCGATAATATAAGCATAATATGGCTAATAATATGAGTTAGATTGATAATACTAAGGGTAGTGAGTATAGTAATTCTCGTTCTATCGATCGTATAAGCATAATATGGCTAATAATATGAGTTGGATTGATAATAATAAGAGTAATAAGTATAGTAATTGTAGCTCTATCGATCATATCTGCATAATATGGTTAATAATATGAGTTAGATTCATAATAATAACAGTAATAAGTATAGTAGTTGTCGTTCTATCGATCATTTAAGCATAATATGGCTAATAATATGAGTTAGATTGATAATAATAAGAGTAATAAGTGTAGTAATTGTCGTTCTATCGGTCATTTAAGCATAATATGGCGAATAATATGAGTTGGGTTGATAAAACTAAGAATAATAAGTATAGTAACTGTCGTTCTATCGATCATATAAGCATAATATGGTTAATAATATGAGTTAGATTGATAATAATAAGAGTAATAAGTATAGTATTTGTCGTTCTATCGATCATATAAGCATAATATGGCTAATAATACGAGTTAGATTGATAATAATAAGAGTAATAAGTATAGTAATTGTCGTTCTATCGATCATATAAACACAATATGGCTAATAATATGAGTTAGATTGATAATAATAAGAGTAATGAGTATAGTAATTGTCGTTCTATCGATCATATCTGCATAATATGGTTAACAGTATGAGTTAGATTGATAATAATAAGAGTAATAAGTATAGTAATTGTCGTTATATCGATCATATAACCATAATATGGCTAATAGCATGAGTTGGATTGATAATAATAAGAGTAATGAGTATAGTAATTGTCGTTCTATCGATCATATCTGCATAATATGGTTAATAATATGAGTTAGATTGATAATAGTGAGTGTAATAAATATAGTAATTGTCGTTCTGTCGATCATATTAGCATAATATGGTTAATAATATGAGTTAGATTGATAATAATAAGAGTAATAAGTATAGTATTTGTCGTTCTATCGATCATATAAGCATAATATGGCTAATAATACGAGTTAGATTGATAATACTAAGAGTAGTGAGTATAGTAATTCTCGTTCTATCGATCATATAAGGATAATATGGCTAATAATATGAGTTAGATTGATAATAATAAGAGTAATGAGTATAGTAATTGTAGTTCTATCGATCATTTAAGCATAATATGGCTAATAATATGAGTTAGATTGATAATAATAAGAGTAATGAGTATAGTAATTGTAGTTCTATCGATCATATCTGCATAATATGGTTAATAATATGAGTTAGATTGATAATAATAAGAGTAATAAGTATAGTAATTGTCGTTCTATCGATCATATAAGCATAATATGGCTAATAATATGAGTTAGATTGATAATACTAAGAGTAGTGAGTATAGTAATTCTCATTCTATCGATCATATAAGCATAATATGGCTAATAATATGAGTTAGATAGATAATAATAAGAGTAATGAGTATAGTAATTGTAGTTCTATCGATCATATCTGCATAATATGGTTAATAATATGAGTTAGATTCATAATAATAACAGTAATAAGTATAGTAATTGTCGTTCTATCGATCATTTAAGCATAATATGGCTAATAATATGAGTTAGATTGATAATAATAAGAGTAATAAGTATAGTAATTGTTGTTCTATCGATAATATAAGCATAATATGGCTAATAATATGAGTTAGATTGATAATACTAAGGGTAGTGAGTATGGTAATTCTCGTTCTGTCGATCATATAAGCATAATATGGCTAATAATATTAGTTAGATTGATAATAATAAGAGTAATAAGTACAGTAATTGTCGTTCTATCGATCATATAAGCATAATAAGGCTAATAATATGAGTTAGAGTGATAATACTAAGAGTAGTGAGTATAATAATTCTCATTCTATCGATCATATAAGCATAACATGACTAATAATATGAGTTAGATTGATAATAATAAGAGTAATAAGTATAGTAATTGTCGTTCTATCGATCATATAAGCATAATATGGCTAATAATATGAGTTAGATTTATAATAATAAGAGTAATAAGTATAGTAATTGTCGTTCTATCGATCATATAAGCACAATATGGCTAATAATATGAGTTAGATTGATAATAATAAGAGTAATGAGTATAGTAATTGTCGTTCTATCGATCATATCTGCATAATATGGTTAATAATATGAGTTAGATTGATAATAGTGAGTGTAATAAATATAGTAATTGTCGTTCTATCGCTCATATAAGCACAATATGGCTAATAATATGAGTTAGGTTGATAATAATAAGAGTAATAAGTATAGTAATTGTCGTTCTATCGATCATATAAGCATAATACGGCTAATAATATGAGTTAGATTGATAATACTAAGTGTAATAAGTATAGTAATTGTCGTTCTATCGATAATATAAGCATAATATGGCTAATAATATGAGTCAGATTGATAATAATAAGAGTAATAAGTATAGTAATTGTCGTTATATCGATCATATAACCATAATATGGCTAATAGCATGAGTTAGATTGATAATAAGAAGAGTAATGAGTATAGTAATTGTCGTTCTATCGATCATATCTGCATAATATGGTTAATAATATGAGTTAGATTGATAATAGTGAGTGTAATAAATATAGTAATTGTCGTTCTATCGCTCATATAAGCACAATATGGCTAATAATATGAGTTAGATTGATAATAATAAGAGTAATAAGTATAGTAATTGTCGTTCTATCGATCATATAAGCATAATATGGCTAATAATATGAGTTAGATTGATAATACTAAGTGTAATAAGTATAGTAATTGTCGTTCTATCGATCATAATTGCATAATATGGTTAAGAATATGAGTTAGATTGATAATAATAAGAGCAATGAGTATAGTAATTGTCGTACTATCGATCATATAAGCATAATATGGCTAATAATATGAGTTAGATTGATAATAATAAGTGTAAAAAGTAGAGTAATTGTCGTTCGATCGATCATATCTGCATAATATGGTTAATAATATGAGTTAGATTGATAATAATAAGAGTAATAAGTATAGTATTTGTCGTTCTATCGATCATATAAGCATAATATGGCTAATAATACGAGTTAGATTGATAATAATAAGAGTAATGAGTATAGTAATTGTCGTACTATCGATCATATAAGCATAATATGGCTAATAATGTGAGTTAGATTGATAATAGTGAGTGCAATAAATATAGTAATTGTCGTTCTATCGCTCATATAAGCACAATATGGCTAATAATATGAGTTAGATTGATAATAATAAGAGTAATAAGTTTAGTAATTGTCGTTCTATCGATCATATAAGCATAATATGGCTAATAATATGAGTTAGATTGATAATAATAAGAGTAGTAAGTATAGTATTTGTTGTTCTATCGATCATATAAGCATAATATGGCTAATAATACGAGTTAGATTGATAATAATAAGAGTAATAAGTATAGTAATTGTCGTTCTATCGATCATTTAACCATAATATGGCTAATAATATGAGTTAGATTGATAATAATAAGAGTCATGAGTATAGTAATTGTAGTTCTATCGATCATTTAAGCATAATATGGCTAATAATATGAGTTAGATTGATAATAATAAGAGTAATGAGTATAGTAATTGTAGTTCTATCGATCATATCTGCATAATATGGTTAACAGTATGAGTTAGATTGATAATAATAAGAGTAATAAGTATAGTAATTGTCGTTATATCGATCATATAACCATAATATGGCTAATAGCATGAGTTGGATTGATAATAATAAGAGTAATGAGTATAGTAATTGTCGTTCTATCGATCATATCTGCATAATATGGTTAATAATATGAGTTAGATTGATAATAGTGAGTGTAATAAATATAGTAATTGTCGTTCTGTCGATCATATTAGCATAATATGGTTAATAATATGAGTTAGATTGATAATAATAAGAGTAATAAGTATAGTATTTGTCGTTCTATCGATCATATAAGCATAATATGGCTAATAATACGAGTTAGATTGATAATACTAAGAGTAGTGAGTATAGTAATTCTCGTTCTATCGATCATATAAGGATAATATGGCTAATAATATGAGTTAGATTGATAAGAATAAGAGTAATGAGTATAGTAATTGTAGTTCTATCGATCATTTAAGCATAATATGGCTAATAATATGAGTTAGATTGATAATAATAAGAGTAATGAGTATAGTAATTGTAGTTCTATCGATCATATCTGCATAATATGGTTAATAATATGAGTTAGATTGATAATAATAAGAGTAATAAGTATAGTAATTGTCGTTCTATCGATCATATAAGCATAATATGGCTAATAATATGAGTTAGATTGATAATAGTAAGAGTAATAAGTATAGTAATTGTCGTTCTATCGGTCATTTAAGCATAATATGGCTAATAATATGAGTTAGATTGATAATAATAAGAGTAATAAGTATAGTAATTGTCGTTCTAACGATAATATAAGCATAATATGGCTAATAATATGAGTTAGATTGATAATACTAAGGGTAGTGAGTATAGTAATTCTCGTTCTGTCGATCATATAAGCATAATATGGCTAATAATATGAGTTAGATTGATAATAATAAGAGTAATAAGTACAGTAATTGTCGTTCTATCGATCATATAAGCATAATAAGGCTAATAATATGAGTTAGAGTGATAATACTAAGAGTAGTGCGTATAATAATTCTCATTCTATCGATCATATAAGCATAACATGACTAATAATATGAGTTAGATTGATAATAATAAGAGTAATAAGTATAGTAATTGTCGTTCTCTCGATCATATAAGCATAATATGGCTAATAATATGAGTTAGAGTGATAATACTAAGAGTAGTGAGTATAGTAATTCTCATTCTATCGATCATATAAGCATAATATGGCTAATAATAGGAGTTAGATTGATAATAATAACAGTAATAAGTATAGTAATTGTCGTTCTATCGATAATATAAGCATAATATGGCTATTAATTTGAGTTAGATTCACAATAATAAGAGTAATAAGTATAGTAATTGTCGTTCTATCGATCATATAAGCAAAATATGGTTAATAATATGAGTTAGATTTATAATAATAAGAGTAATAAGTATAGTAATTGTCGTTCTATCGATCATATCTGCCTAATATGGTTAATAATATGAGTTAGATTGATAATAGTGAATGTAATAAGTATAGTAATTGTCGTTCTGTCGATCATATTAGCATAATATGGTTAATAATATGAGTTAGATTGATAATAATAAGAGTAATAAGTATAGTATTTGTCGTTCTATCGATCATATAAGCATAATATGGCTAATAATACAAGTTAGATTGATAATAATAAGAGTAATAAGTATAGTAATTGTCGTTCTATCGATCATATAAGCACAATATGGCTAATAATATGAGTTAGATTGATAATAATAAGAGTAATGAGTATAGTAATTGTCGTTCTATCGATCATATCTGCATAATATGGTTAACAGTATGAGTTAGATTGATAATAATAAGAGTAATAAGTATAGTAATTGTCGTTATATCGATCATATAACCATAATATGGCTAATAGCATGAGTTGGATTGATAATAATAAGAGTAATGAGTATAGTAATTGTCGTTCTATCGATCATATCTGCATAATATGGTTAATAATATGAGTTAGATTGATAATAGTGAGTGTAATAAATATAGTAATTGTCGTTCTGTCGATCATATTAGCATAATATGGTTAATAATATGAGTTAGATTGATAATAATAAGAGTAATAAGTATAGTATTTGTCGTTCTATCGATCATATAAGCATAATATGGCTAATAATACGAGTTAAATTGATAATACTAAGAGTAGTGAGTATAGTAATTCTCGTTCTATCGATCGTATGAGGATAATATGGCTAATAATATGAGTTAGATTGATAATAATAAGAGTAATGAGTATAGTAATTGTAGTTCTATCGATCATTTAAGCATAATATGGCTAATAATATGAGTTAGATTGATAATAATACGAGTAATGAGTATAGTAATTGTAGTTCTATCGATCATATCTGCATAATATGGTTAATAATATGAGTTAGATTGATAATAATAAGAGTAATAAGTATAGTATTTGTCGTTCTATCGATCATATAAGCATAATATGGCTAATAATACGAGTTAGATTTATAATAATAAGAGTAATAAGTATAGTAATTGTCGTTCTATCGATCATATCTGCCTAATATGGTTAATAATATGAGTTAGATTGATAATAGTGAGTGTAATAAGTATAGTAATTGTCGTTCTGTCGATCATATTAGCATAATATGGTTAATAATATGAGTTAGATTGATAATAATAAGAGTAATAAGTATAGTATTTGTCGTTCTATCGATCATATAAGCATAATATGGCTAATAATACGAGTTAGATTGATAATAATAAGAGTAATAAGTATAGTAATTGTCGTTCTATCGATCATATAAGCACAATATGGCTAATAATATGAGTTAGATTGATAATAATAAGAGTAATGAGTATAGTAATTGTCGTTCTATCGATCATATCTGCATAATATGGTTAACAGTATGAGTTAGATTGATAATAATAAGAGTAATAAGTATAGTAATTGTCGTTATATCGATCATATAACCATAATATGGCTAATAGCATGAGTTGGATTGATAATAATAAGAGTAATGAGTATAGTAATTGTCGTTCTATCGATCATATCTGCATAATATGGTTAATAATATGAGTTAGATTGATAATAGTGAGTGTAATAAATATAGTAATTGTCGTTCTGTCGATCATATTAGCATAATATGGTTAATAATATGAGTTAGATTGATAATAATAAGAGTAATAAGTATAGTATTTGTCGTTCTATCGATCATATAAGCATAATATGGCTAATAATACGAGTTAGATTGATAATAATAAGAGTAATAAGTATAGTAATTGTCGTTCTATCGATCATATAAGCACAATATGGCTAATAATATGAGTTAGATTGATAATAATAAGAGTAATGAGTATAGTAATTGTCGTTCTATCGATCATATCTGCATAATATGGTTAACAGTATGAGTTAGATTGATAATAATAAGAGTAATAAGTATAGTAATTGTCGTTATATCGATCATATAACCATAATATGGCTAATAGCATGAGTTAGATTCATAATAATAAGAGTAATAAGTATAGTAATTGTCGTTCTATCGATCATATAAGCATAATATGGCTAATAATATGAGTTAGATTTATAATAATAAGAGTAATAAGTATAGTAATTGTCGTTCTATCGATCATATAAGCACAATATGGCTAATAATATGAGTTAGATTGATAATAATAAGAGTAATAAGTATAGTAATTGTCGCTATATCGATCATATAAGCATAATATGGCTAATAATATGAGTTAGATTGATAATAATAAGTGTAATAAGTATAGTAATTGTCGTTCTATCGGTCATTTAAGCATAATATGGCTAATAATATGAGTCAGATTGATAATAATAACAGTAATAAGTATAGTAATTGTCGTTCTATCGATAATATAAGCATAATATGGCTAATAATATGAGTTAGATTGATAATACTAAGAGTAGTGAGTATAGTAATTCTCGTTCTATCGATCATATAATCATAATATGGCTAATAATATGAGTTAGATTGATAATACTAAGAGTAGTGAGTATAGTAATTCTCATTCTATCGATCATATAACCATAATATGGCTAATAGCATGAGTTAGATTGATAATAATAAGAGTAATGAGTATAGTAATTGTCGTTCTATCGATCATATCTGCATAATATGGTTAATAATATGAGTTAGATTGATAATAATAAGAGTAATAAGTATAGTAATTGTCGTTCTATCGGTCATTTAAGCATAATATGGCTAATAATATGAGTTAGATTGATAATAGTAAGAGTAATAAGTATAGTAATTGTCGTTCTATCGATAATATAAGCATAATATGGCTAGTAATATGAGTTAGATTGATAATACTAAGGGTAGTGAGTATAGTAATTCTCGTTCTATCGATCATATAAGCATAATATGGCTAATAATATGAGTTGGATTGATAATAATAAGAGTAATAAGTATAGTAATTGTCGTTCTATCGATCATATAAGCATAATATGCCTAATAATATGAGTTAGATTGATAATACTAAGAGTAGTGAGTATAGTAATTCTCATTCTATCGATCATATAAGCATAATATGGCTAATAATATGAGTTAGACAGATAATAATAAGAGTAATGAGTATAGTAATTGTAGTTCTATCGATCATATCTGCATAATATGGTTAATAATATGAGTTAGATTCATAATAATAACAGTAATAAGTATAGTAATTGTCGTTCTATCGATAATATAACCATAATATGGCTAATAATATGAGTTAGATTGATAATACTAAGAGTAGTGAGTATAGTAATTCTCGTTCTATCGATCATATAAGCATAATATCGCTAATAATATAAGTTAGATTGATAATAATAAGAGTAATAAGTACAGTAATTGTCGTTCTATCGATCATATAAGCATAATAAGGCTAATAATATGAGTTAGATTGATAATACTAAGGGTAGTGAGTATAGTAATTCTCGTTCTATCGATCATATAAGCATAATATGGCTAATAATATGAGTTAGATTGATAATAATAAGAGTAATAAGTATAGTAATTGTCGTTCTATCGGTCATTTAAGCATAATATGGCGAATAATATGAGTTGGGTTGATAAAACTAAGAATAATAAGTATAGTAACTGTCATTCTATCGATCATATAAGCATAATATGGTTAATAATATGAGTAAGATTCATAATAATAAGAGTAATAAGTATAGTAATTGTCGTTCTATCGATCATTTAAGCATAATATGGCGAATAATATGAGTTGGGTTGATAAAAATAAGAATAATAAGTATAGTAATTGTCGTTCTATCGATCATATAAGCATAATATGGCTAATAATATGAGTTAGGTTGATAATAATAAGAGTAATAAGTATAGTAAATGTCGTGCTATCGATCATATCTGCCTAATATGGTTAATAATATGAGTTAGATTGATAATAATAAGAGTAATAAGTATAGTAATTGTCGTTCTCTCGATCATATAAGCATAATATGGCTAATAATATGAGTTAGAGTGATAATGCTAAGAGTAGTGAGTATAGTAATTGTCGTTCTATCGATCATTTAACCATAATATGGCTAATAATATGAGTTAGATTGATAATAATAAGAGTAATAAGTATAGTAATTGTCGTTCTATCGATAATATAAGCATAATATGGCTAATAATATGAGTTAGATTGATAATACTAAGGGTAGTGAGTATAGTAATTCTCGTTCTGTCGATCATATAAGCATAATATGGCTAATAATATGAGTTGGATTGATAATAGTAAGAGTAATAAGTATAGTAATTGTCGTTCTATCGATCATATAAGCATAATGTGGCTAATAATATGAGTTCGATTGATAATACTAAGAGTAGTGAGTATAGTAATTCTCATTCTATCGATCATATAAGCATAATATGGCTAATAATATGAGTTGGATTGATAATAGTAAGAGTAATAAGTATAGTAATTGTCGTTCGATCGATCATATCTGCATAATATGGTTAACAATATGAGTTAGATTGATAATAATAAGAGTAATGAGTATAGTAATTGTCGTACTATCGATCATATAAGCATAATATGGCTAATAATGTGAGTTAGATTGATAATAGTGAGTGCAATAAATATAGTAATTGTCGTTCTATCGCTCATATAAGCACAATATGGCTAATAATATGAGTTAGATTGATAATAATAAGAGTAATAAGTATAGTAATTGTCGTTCTCTCGATCATATAAGCATAATATGGCTAATAATATGAGTTAGGTTGATAATAATAAGAGTAATAAGTATAGTAAATGTCGTGCTATCGATCATATCTGCCTAATATGGTTAATAATATGAGTTAGATTGATAATAATAAGAGTAATAAGTATAGTAATTGTCGTTCTCTCGATCATATAAGCATAATATGGCTAATAATATGAGTTAGAGTGATAATACTAAGAGTAGTGAGTATAGTAATTCTCATTCTATCGATCATATAAGCATAATATGGCTAATAATATGAGTTAGATTGATAATAATAACAGTAATAAGTATAGTAATTGTCGTTCTATCGATAATATAAGCATAATATGGCTAATAATATGAGTTAGATTCATAATAATAAGAGTAATAAGTATAGTAATTGTCGTTCTATCGATCATGTAAGCATAATATGGCTAATAATATGAGTTAGATTTATAATAATAAGAGTAATAAGTATAGTAATTGTCGTTCTATCGATCATATAAGCACAATATGGCTAATAATATGAGTTAGATTGATAATAATAAGAGTAGTAAGTATAGTATTTGTCGTTCTATCGATCATATAAGCATAACATGGCTAATAATACGAGTTAGATTGATAATAATAAGAGTAATAAGTATAGTAATTGTCGTTCTATCGATCATATAAGCACAATATGGCTAATAATACGAGTTAGATTGATAATAATAAGAGTAATAAGTATAGTAATTGTCGTTCTATCGATCATATAAGCACAATATGGCTAATAATATGAGTTAGATTGATAATAATAAGAGTAATGAGTATAGTAATTGTCGTTCTATCGATCATATCTGCATAATATGGTTAACAGTAAGAGTTAGATTGATAATAATAAGAGTAATAAGTATAGTAATTGTCGTTATATCGATCATATAACCATAATATGGCTAATAGCATGAGTTGGATTGATAATAATAAGAGTAATGAGTATAGTAATTGTCGTTCTATCGATCATATCTGCATAATATGGTTAATAATATGAGTTAGATTGATAATAGTGAGTGTAATAAATATAGTAATTGTCGTTCTGTCGATCATATTAGCATAATATGGTTAATAATATGAGTTAGATTGATAATAATAAGAGTAATAAGTATAGTATTTGTCGTTCTATCGATCATATAAGCATAATATGGCTAATAATACGAGTTAGATTGATAATACTAAGAGTAGTGAGTATAGTAATTCTCGTTCTATCGATCATATAAGCATAATATGGCTAATAATATGAGTTAGATTGATAATAATAAGAGTAATAAGTATAGTAATTGTCGTTCTATCGATAATATAAGCATAATATGGCTAATAATATGAGTTAGATTGATAATACTAAGGGTAGTGAGTATAGTAATTCTCGTTCTGTCGATCATATAAGCATAATATGGCTAATAATATGAGTTGGATTGATAATAGTAAGAGTAATAAGTATAGTAATTGTCGTTCTATCGATCATATAAGCATAATGTGGCTAATAATATGAGTTCGATTGATAATACTAAGAGTAGTGAGTATAGTAATTCTCATTCTATCGATCATATAAGCATAATATGGCTAATAATATGAGTTGGATTGATAATAGTAAGAGTAATAAGTATAGTAATTGTCGTTCGATCGATCATATCTGCATAATATGGTTAACAATATGAGTTAGATTGATAATAATAAGAGTAATGAGTATAGTAATTGTCGTACTATCGATCATATAAGCATAATATGGCTAATAATGTGAGTTAGATTGATAATAGTGAGTGCAATAAATATAGTAATTGTCGTTCTATCGCTCATATAAGCACAATATGGCTAATAATATGAGTTAGATTGATAATAATAAGAGTAATAAGTATAGTAATTGTCGTTCTCTCGATCATATAAGCATAATATGGCTAATAATATGAGTTAGAGTGATAATACTAAGAGTAGTGGGTATAGTAATTCTCATTCTATCGATCATATAAGCATAATATGGCTAATAATATGAGTTAGATTGATAATAATAACAGTAATAAGTATAGTAATTGTCGTTCTATCGATAATATAAGCATAATATGGCTAATAATATGAGTTAGATTCATAATAATAAGAGTAATAAGTATAGTAATTGTCGTTCTATCGATCATGTAAGCATAATATGGCTAATAATATGAGTTAGATTTATAATAATAAGAGTAATAAGTATAGTAATTGTCGTTCTATCGATCATATAAGCACAATATGGCTAATAATATGAGTTAGATTGATAATAATAAGAGTAGTAAGTATAGTATTTGTCGTTCTATCGATCATATAAGCATAACATGGCTAATAATACGAGTTAGATTGATAATAATAAGAGTAATAAGTATAGTAATTGTCGTTCTATCGATCATATCAGCATAATATGCCTAATAATATGAGTTAGATTGATAATACTAAGAGTAGTGAGTATAGTAATTCTCATTCTATCGATCATATAAGCATAATATGGCTAATAATATGAGTTAGATTGATAATAATAACAGTAATAAGTATAGTAATTGTCGTTCTATCGATAATATAAGCATAATATGGCTAATAATATGAGTTAGATTCATAATAATAAGAGTAATAAGTATAGTAATTGTCGTTCTATCGATCATGTAAGCATAATATGGCTAATAATATGAGTTAGATTTATAATAATAAGAGTAATAAGTATAGTAATTGTCGTTCTATCGATCATATAAGCACAATATGGCTAATAATATGAGTTAGATTGATAATAATAAGAGTAGTAAGTATAGTATTTGTCGTTCTATCGATCATATAAGCATAACGTGGCTAATAATACGAGTTAGATTGATAATAATAAGAGTAATAAGTATAGTAATTGTCGTTCTATCGATCATATAAGCATAATATGCCTAATAATATGAGTTAGATTGATAATACTAAGAGTAGTGAGTATAGTAATTCTCATTCTATCGATCATATAAGCATAATATGGCTAATAATATGAGTTAGACAGATAATAATAAGAGTAATGAGTATAGTAATTGTAGTTCTATCGATCATATCTGCATAATATGGTTAATAATATGAGTTAGATTCATAATAATAACAGTAATAAGTATAGTAATTGTCGTTCTATCGATAATATAACCATAATATGGCTAATAATATGAGTTAGATTGATAATACTAAGAGTAGTGAGTATAGTAATTCTCGTTCTATCGATCATATAAGCATAATATCGCTAATAATATGAGTTAGATTGATAATAATAAGAGTAATAAGTACAGTAATTGTCGTTCTATCGATCATATAAGCATAATAAGGCTAATAATATGAGTTAGAGTGATAATACTAAGAGTAGTGAGTATAGTAATTCTCACTCTATCGATCATATAAGCATAATATGGCTAATAATATGAGTTAGAGTGATAATACTAAGAGTAGTGAGTATAGTAATTCTCATTCTATCGATCATATAAGCATAATAAGCCTAATAATATGAGTTAGATAGATAATAATAAGAGTAATGAGTATAGTAATTGTAGTTCTATCGATCATATCTGCAGAATATGGTTAATAATATGAGTTAGATTCATAATAATAACAGTAATAAGTATAGTAATTGTCGTTCTATCGATCATTTAAGCATAATATGGCTAATAATATGAGTTAGATTGATAATAATAAGAGTAATAAGTATAGTAATTGTCGTTCTATCGGTCATTTAAGCATAATATGGTTAATAATATGAGTTAGATTGATAATAATAAGAGTAATAAGTATAGTATTTGTCGTTCTATCGATCATATAAGCATAATATGGCTAATAATACGAGTTAGATTGATAATAATAAGAGTAGTAAGTATAGTATTTGTCGTTCTATCGATCATATAAGCATAACATGGCTAATAATACGAGTTAGATTGATAATAATAAGAGTAATAAGTATAGTAATTGTCGTTCTATCGATCATTTAACCATAATATGGCTAATAATATGAGTTAGATTGATAATAATAAGAGTAATAAGTATAGTAATTGTCGTTCTATCGATAATATAAGCATAATATGGCTAATAATATGAGTTAGATTGATAATACTAAGGGTAGTGAGTATAGTAATTCTCGTTCTGTCGATCATATAAGCATAATATGGCTAATAATATGAGTTGGATTGATAATAGTAAGAGTAATAAGTATAGTAATTGTCGTTCTATCGATCATATAAGCATAATGTGGCTAATAATATGAGTTAGATTGATAATACTAAGAGTAGTGAGTATAGTAATTCTCATTCTATCGATCATATAAGCATAATATGGCTAATAATATGAGTTGGATTGATAATAGTAAGAGTAATAAGTATAGTAATTGTCGTTCGATCGATCATATCTGCATAATATGGTTAACAATATGAGTTAGATTGATAATAATAAGAGTAATGAGTATAGTAATTGTCGTACTATCGATCATATAAGCATAATATGGCTAATAATGTGAGTTAGATTGATAATAGTGAGTGCAATAAATATAGTAATTGTCGTTCTATCGCTCATATAAGCACAATATGGCTAATAATATGAGTTAGATTGATAATAATAAGAATAATAAGTATAGTAATTGTCGTTCTCTCGATCATATAAGCATAATATGGCTAATAATATGAGTTAGAGTGATAATACTAAGAGTAGTGAGTATAGTAATTCTCATTCTATCGATCATATAAGCATAATATGGCTAATAATATGAGTTAGATTGATAATAATAACAGTAATAAGTATAGTAATTGTCGTTCTATCGATAATATAAGCATAATATGGCTAATAATATGAGTTAGATTCATAATAATAAGAGTAATAAGTATAGTAATTGTCGTTCTATCGATCATGTAAGCATAATATGGCTAATAATATGAGTTAGATTTATAATAATAAGAGTAATAAGTATAGTAATTGTCGTTCTATCGATCATATAAGCACAATATGGCTAATAATATGAGTTAGATTGATAATAATAAGAGTAGTAAGTATAGTATTTGTCGTTCTATCGATCATATAAGCATAACATGGCTAATAATACGAGTTAGATTGATAATAATAAGAGTAATAAGTATAGTAATTGTCGTTCTATCGATCATATAAGCATAATATGGCTAATAATACGAGTTAGATTGATAATAATAAGAGTAATAAGTATAGTAATTGTCGTTCTATCGATCATATAAGCACAATATGGCTAATAATATGAGTTAGATTGATAATAATAAGAGTAATCAGTATAGTAATTGTCGTTCTATCGATCATATCTGCATAATATGGTTAACAGTAAGAGTTAGATTGATAATAATAAGAGTAATAAGTATAGTAATTGTCGTTATATCGATCATATAACCATAATATGGCTAATAGCATGAGTTGGATTGATAATAATAAGAGTAATGAGTATAGTAATTGTCGTTCTATCGATCATATCTGCATAATATGGCTAATAATATGAGTTAGATTGATAATACTAAGAGTAGTGAGTACAGTAATTGTCGTTCTATCGATCATATAAGCATAACATGGCTAATAATATGAGTTAGATTGATAATAATAAGAGTAGTAAGTATAGTATTTGTCGTTCTATCGATCATATAAGCATAACATGGCTAATAATACGAGTTAGATTGATAATAATAAGAGTAATAAGTATAGTAATTGTCGTTCTATCGATCATTTAACCATAATATGGCTAATAATATGAGTTAGATTGATAATAATAAGAGTAATAAGTATAGTAATTGTCGTTCTATCGATAATATAAGCATAATATGGCTAATAATATGAGTTAGATTGATAATACTAAGGGTAGTGAGTATAGTAATTCTCGTTCTGTCGATCATATAAGCATAATATGGCTAATAATATGAGTTGGATTGATAATAGTAAGAGTAATAAGTATAGTAATTGTCGTTCTATCGATCATATAAGCATAATGTGGCTAATAATATGAGTTCGATTGATAATACTAAGAGTAGTGAGTATAGTAATTCTCATTCTATCGATCATATAAGCATAATATGGCTAATAATATGAGTTGGATTGATAATAGTAAGAGTAATAAGTATAGTAATTGTCGTTCGATCGATCATATCTGCATAATATGGTTAACAATATGAGTTAGATTGATAATAATAAGAGTAATGAGTATAGTAATTGTCGTACTATCGATCATATAAGCATAATATGGCTAATAATGTGAGTTAGATTGATAATAGTGAGTGCAATAAATATAGTAATTGTCGTTCTATCGCTCATATAAGCACAATATGGCTAATAATATGAGTTAGATTGATAATAATAAGAGTAATAAGTATAGTAATTGTCGTTCTCTCGATCATATAAGCATAATATGGCTAATAATATGAGTTAGGTTGATAATAATAAGAGTAATAAGTATAGTAAATGTCGTGCTATCGATCATATCTGCCTAATATGGTTAATAATATGAGTTAGATTGATAATAATAAGAGTAATAAGTATAGTAATTGTCGTTCTCTCGATCATATAAGCATAATATGGCTAATAATATGAGTTAGAGTGATAATACTAAGAGTAGTGAGTATAGTAATTCTCATTCTATCGATCATATAAGCATAATATGGCTAATAATATGAGTTAGATTGATAATAATAACAGTAATAAGTATAGTAATTGTCGTTCTATCGATAATATAAGCATAATATGGCTAATAATATGAGTTAGATTCATAATAATAAGAGTAATAAGTATAGTAATTGTCGTTCTATCGATCATGTAAGCATAATATGGCTAATAATATGAGTTAGATTTATAATAATAAGAGTAATAAGTATAGTAATTGTTGTTCTATCGATCATATAAGCACAATATGGCTAATAATATGAGTTAGATTGATAATAATAAGAGTAGTAAGTATAGTATTTGTCGTTCTATCGATCATATAAGCATAACATGGCTAATAATACGAGTTAGATTGATAATAATAAGAGTAATAAGTATAGTAATTGTCGTTCTATCGATCATATAAGCACAATATGGCTAATAATACGAGTTAGATTGATAATAATAAGAGTAATAAGTATAGTAATTGTCGTTCTATCGATCATATAAGCACAATATGGCTAATAATATGAGTTAGATTGATAATAATAAGAGTAATGAGTATAGTAATTGTCGTTCTATCGATCATATCTGCATAATATGGTTAACAGTAAGAGTTAGATTGATAATAATAAGAGTAATAAGTATAGTAATTGTCGTTATATCGATCATATAACCATAATATGGCTAATAGCATGAGTTGGATTGATAATAATAAGAGTAATGAGTATAGTAATTGTCGTTCTATCGATCATATCTGCATAATATGGTTAATAATATGAGTTAGATTGATAATACTAAGAGTAGTGAGTATAGTAATTCTCGTTCTATCGATCATATAAGCATAATATGGCTAATAATATGAGTTAGATTGATAATAATAAGAGTAATAAGTATAGTAATTGTCGTTCTATCGATAATATAAGCATAATATGGCTAATAATATGAGTTAGATTGATAATACTAAGGGTAGTGAGTATAGCAATTCTCGTTCTGTCGATCATATAAGCATAATATGGCTAATAATATGAGTTGGATTGATAATAGTAAGAGTAATAAGTATAGTAATTGTCGTTCTATCGATCATATAAGCATAATGTGGCTAATAATATGAGTTCGATTGATAATACTAAGAGTAGTGAGTATAGTAATTCTCATTCTATCGATCATATAAGCATAATATGGCTAATAATATGAGTTGGATTGATAATAGTAAGAGTAATAAGTATAGTAATTGTCGTTCGATCGATCATATCTGCATAATATGGTTAACAATATGAGTTAGATTGATAATAATAAGAGTAATGAGTATAGTAATTGTCGTACTATCGATCATATAAGCATAATATGGCTAATAATGTGAGTTAGATTGATAATAGTGAGTGCAATAAATATAGTAATTGTCGTTCTATCGCTCATATAAGCACAATATGGCTAATAATATGAGTTAGATTGATAATAATAAGAGTAATAAGTATAGTAATTGTCGTTCTCTCGATCATATAAGCATAATATGGCTAATAATATGAGTTAGAGTGATAATACTAAGAGTAGTGAGTATAGTAATTCTCATTCTATCGATCATATAAGCATAATATGGCTAATAATATGAGTTAGATTGATAATAATAACAGTAATAAGTATAGTAATTGTCGTTCTATCGATAATATAAGCATAATATGGCTAATAATATGAGTTAGATTCATAATAATAAGAGTAATAAGTATAGTAATTGTCGTTCTATCGATCATGTAAGCATAATATGGCTAATAATATGAGTTAGATTTATAATAATAAGAGTAATAAGTATAGTAATTGTCGTTCTATCGATCATATAAGCACAATATGGCTAATAATATGAGTTAGATTGATAATAATAAGAGTAGTAAGTATAGTATTTGTCGTTCTATCGATCATATAAGCATAACATGGCTAACAATACGAGTTAGATTGATAATAATAAGAGTAATAAGTATAGTAATTGTCGTTCTATCGATCATATCAGCATAATATGCCTAATAATATGAGTTAGATTGATAATACTAAGAGTAGTGAGTATAGTAATTCTCATTCTATCGATCATATAAGCATAATATGGCTAATAATATGAGTTAGATTGATAATAATAACAGTAATAAGTATAGTAATTGTCGTTCTATCGATAATATAAGCATAATATGGCTAATAATATGAGTTAGATTCATAATAATAAGAGTAATAAGTATAGTAATTGTCGTTCTATCGATCATGTAAGCATAATATGGCTAATAATATGAGTTAGATTTATAACAATAAGAGTAATAAGTATAGTAATTATCGTTCTATCGATCATATAAGCACAATATGGCTAATAATATGAGTTAGATTGATAATAATAAGAGTAGTAAGTATAGTATTTGTCGTTCTATCGATCATATAAGCATAACATGGCTAAAAATACGAGTTAGATTGATAATAATAAGAGTAATAAGTATAGTAATTGTCGTTCTATCGATCATATAAGCATAATATGCCTAATAATATGAGTTAGATTGATAATACTAAGAGTAGTGAGTATAGTAATTCTCATTCTATCGATCATATAAGCATAATATGGCTAATAATATGAGTTAGACGGATAATAATAAGAGTAATGAGTATAGTAATTGTAGTTCTATCGATCATATCTGCATAATATGGTTAATAATATGAGTTAGATTCATAATAATAACAGTAATAAGTATAGTAATTGTCGTTCTATCGATAATATAACCATAATATGGCTAATAATATGAGTTAGATTGATAATACTAAGAGTAGTGAGTATAGTAATTCTCGTTCTATCGATCATATAAGCATAATATCGCTAATAATATGAGTTAGATTGATAATAATAAGAGTAATAAGTACAGTAATTGTCGTTCTATCGATCATATAAGCATAATAAGGCTAATAATATGAGTTAGAGTGATAATACTAAGAGTAGTGAGTATAGTAATTCTCACTCTATCGATCATATAAGCATAATATGACTAATAATGTGAGTTAGATTGATAATAATAAGAGTAATAAGTATAGTAATTGTCGTTCTCTCGATCATATAAGCATAATATGGCTAATAATATGAGTTAGAGTGATAATACTAAGAGTAGTGAGTATAGTAATTCTCATTCTATCGATCATATAAGCATAATAAGCCTAATAATATGAGTTAGATAGATAATAATAAGAGTAATGAGTATAGTAATTGTAGTTCTATCGATCATATCTGCATAATATGGTTAATAATATGAGTTAGATTCATAATAATAACAGTAATAAGTATAGTAATTGTCGTTCTATCGATCATTTAAGCATAATATGGCTAATAATATGAGTTAGATTGATAATAATAAGAGTAATAAGTATAGTAATTGTCGTTCTATCGGTCATTTAAGCATAATATGGTTAATAATATGAGTTAGATTGATAATAATAAGAGTAATAAGTATAGTTATTGTCGTTCTATCGATCATATAAGCATAATATGGCTAATAATACGAGTTAGATTGATAATAATAAGAGTAGTAAGTATAGTATTTGTCGTTCTATCGATCATATAAGCATAACATGGCTAATAATACGAGTTAGATTGATAATAATAAGAGTAATAAGTATAGTAATTGTCGTTCTATCGATCATTTAACCATAATATGGCTAATAATATGAGTTAGATTGATAATAATAAGAGTAATAAGTATAGTAATTGTCGTTCTATCGATAATATAAGCATAATATGGCTAATAATATGAGTTAGATTGATAATACTAAGGGTAGTGAGTATAGTAATTCTCGTTCTGTCGATCATATAAGCATAATATGGCTAATAATATGAGTTGGATTGATAATAGTAAGAGTAATAAGTATAGTAATTGTCGTTCTATCGATCATATAAGCATAATGTGGCTAATAATATGAGTTAGATTGATAATACTAAGAGTAGTGAGTATAGTAATTCTCATTCTATCGATCATATAAGCATAATATGGCTAATAATATGAGTTGGATTGATAATAGTAAGAGTAATAAGTATAGTAATTGTCGTTCGATCGATCATATCTGCATAATATGGTTAACAATATGAGTTAGATTGATAATAATAAGAGTAATGAGTATAGTAATTGTCGTACTATCGATCATATAAGCATAATATGGCTAATAATGTGAGTTAGATTGATAATAGTGAGTGCAATAAATATAGTAATTGTCGTTCTATCGCTCATATAAGCACAATGTGGCTAATAATATGAGTTAGATTGATAATAATAAGAGTAATAAGTATAGTAATTGCCGTTCTCTCGATCATATAAGCATAATATGGCTAATAATATGAGTTAGAGTGATAATACTAAGAGTAGTGAGTATAGTAATTCTCATTCTATCGATCATATAAGCATAATATGGCTAATAATATGAGTTAGATTGATAATAATAACAGTAATAAGTATAGTAATTGTCGTTCTATCGATAATATAAGCATAATATGGCTAATAATATGAGTTAGATTCATAATAATAAGAGTAATAAGTATAGTAATTGTCGTTCTATCGATCATGTAAGCATAATATGGCTAATAATATGAGTTAGATTTATAATAATAAGAGTAATAAGTATAGTAATTGTCGTTCTATCGATCATATAAGCACAATATGGCTAATAATATGAGTTAGATTGATAATAATAAGAGTAGTAAGTATAGTATTTGTCGTTCTATCGATCATATAAGCATAACATGGCTAATAATACGAGTTAGATTGATAATAATAAGAGTAATAAGTATAGTAATTGTCGTTCTATCGATCATATAAGCATAATATGGCTAATAATACGAGTCAGATTGATAATAATAAGAGTAATAAGTATAGTAATTGTCGTTCTATCGATCATATAAGCACAATATGGCTAATAATATGAGTTAGATTGATAATAATAAGAGTAATCAGTATAGTAATTGTCGTTCTATCGATCATATCTGCATAATATGGTTAACAGTAAGAGTTAGATTGATAATAATAAGAGTAATAAGTATAGTAATTGTCGTTCTATCGATCATATAAGCATAATATCGCTAATAATATGAGTTAGATTGATAATAATAAGAGTAATAAGTACAGTAATTGTCGTTCTATCGATCATATAAGCATAATAAGGCTAATAATATGAGTTAGAGTGATAATACTAAGTATAGTGAGTATAGTAATTCTCATTCTATCGATCATATAAGCATAATATGGCTAATAATATGAGTTAGATTTATAATAATAAGAGTAATAAGTATAGTAATTGTCGTTCTATCGATCATATAAGCACAATATGGCTAATAATATGAGTTAGATTGATAATAATAAGAGTAATAAGTATAGTAATTGTCGTTATATCGATCATATAAGCATAATATGGCTAATAATATGAGTTAGATTGATAATAATAAGAGTAATGAGTATAGTAATTGTCGTTCTATCGATCATATCTGCATAATATGGTTAACAGTAAGAGATAGATTGATAATAATAAGAGTAATAAGTATAGTAATTGTCGTTATATCGATCATATAACCATAATATGGCTAATAGCATGAGTTGGATTGATAATAATAAGAGTAATGAGTATAGTAATTGTCGTTCTATCGATCATATCTGCATAATATGGTTAATAATATGAGTTAGATTGATAATAGTGAGTGTAATAAATATAGTAATTGTCGTTCTGTCGATCATATTAGCATAATATGGTTAATAATATGAGTTAGATTGATAATAATAAGAGTAATAAGTATAGTATTTGTCGTTCTATCGATCATATAAGCATAATATGGCTAATAATACGAGTTAGATTGATAATACTAAGAGTAGTGAGTATAGTAATTCTCGTTCTATCGATCATATAAGGATAATATGGCTAATAATATGAGTTAGATTGATAATAATAAGAGTAATGAGTATAGTAATTGTAGTTCTATCGATCATTTAAGCATAATATGGCTAATAATATGAGTTAGATTGATAATAATAAGAGTAATGAGTATAGTAATTGTAGTTCTATCGATCATATCTGCATAATATGGTTAATAATATGAGTTAGATTGATAATAATAAGAGTAATAAGTATAGTAATTGTCGTTCTATCGATCATATAAGCATAATATGGCTAATAATATGAGTTAGATTGATAATACTAAGAGTAGTGAGTATAGTAATTCTCATTCTATCGATCATATAAGCATAATATGGCTAATAATATGAGTTAGATAGATAATAATAAGAGTAATGAGTATAGTAATTGTAGTTCTATCGATCATATCTGCATAATATGGTTAATAATATGAGTTAGATTGATAATAATAAGAGTAATAAGTATAGTAATTGTCGTTCTATCGATCATATAAGCATAATATGGCTAATAATATGAGTTAGATTGATAATACTAAGAGTAGTGAGTATAGTAATTCTCATTCTATCGATCATATAAGCATAATATGGCTAATAATATGAGTTAGATAGATAATAATAAGAGTAATGAGTATAGTAATTGTAGTTCTATCGATCATATCTGCATAATATGGTTAATAATATGAGATAGATTCATAATAATAACAGTAATAAGTATAGTAATTGTCGTTCTATCGATCATTTAAGCATAATATGGCTAATAATATGAGTTAGATTGATAATAATAAGAGTAATAAGTATAGTAATTGTCGTTCTATCGGTCATTTAAGCATAATATGGCTAATAATATGAGTTAGATTGATAATGATAAGAGTAATAAGTATAGTAATTGTCGTTCTATCGATCATATAAGCATAATATGCCTAATAATATGAGTTAGATTGATAATACTAAGAGTATTGAGTATAGTAATTCTCATTCTATCGATCATATAAGCATAATATGGCTAATAATATGAGTTAGACAGATAATAATATGAGTAATGAGTATAGTAATTGTAGTTCTATCGATCATATCTGCATAATATGGTTAATAATATGAGTTAGATTCATAATAATAACAGTAATAAGTATAGTAATTGTCGTTCTATCGATAATTTAAGCATAATATGGCTAATAATATGAGTTAGATTGATAATGATAAGAGTAATAAGTATAGTAACTGTCGTTCTATCGATCATATAAGCATAATATGCCTAATAATATGAGTTAGATTGATAATACTAAGAGTATTGAGTATAGTAATTCTCATTCTATCGATCATATAAGCATAATATGGCTAATAATATGAGTTAGACAGATAATAATATGAGTAATGAGTATAGTAATTGCAGTTCTATCGATCATATCTGCATAATATGGTTAATAATATGAGTTAGATTCATAATAATAACAGTAATAAGTATAGTAATTGTCGTTCTATCGATAATATAACCATAATATGGCTAATAATATGAGTTAGATTGATAATACTAAGAGTAGTGAGTATAGTAATTCTCGTTCTATCGATCATATAAGCATAATATCGCTAATAATATGAGTTAGATTGATAATAATAAGAGTAATAAGTACAGTAATTGTCGTTCTATCGATCATATAAGCATAATAAGGCTAATAATATGAGTTAGAGTGATAATACTAAGTGTAGTGAGTATAGTAATTCTCATTCTATCGATCATATAAGCATAATATGGCTAATAATATGAGTTAGATTGATAATAATAACAGTAATAAGTATAGTAATTGTCGTTCTATCGATAATATAAGCATAATATGGCTAATAATATGAGTTAGATTCATAATAATAAGAGTAATAAGTATAGTAATTGTCGTTCTATCGATCATATAAGCATAATATGGCTAATAATATGAGTTAGGTTTATAATAATAAGAGTAATAAGTATAGTAATTGTCGTTCTATCGATCATATAAGCACAATATGGCTAATAATATGAGTTAGATTGATAATAATAAGAGTAATAAGTATAGTAATTGTCGTTATATCGATCATATAAGCATAATATGGCTAATAATATGAGTTAGATTGACAATAATAAGTGTAATAAGTATAGTAATTGTCGTTCTATCGGTCATTTAAGCATAATATGGCTAATAATATGAGTCAGATTGATAATAATAACAGTAATAAGTATAGTAATTTTCGTTCTATCGATAATATAAGCATAATATGGCTAATAATATGAGTTAGATTGATAATACTAAGAGTAGTGAGTATAGTAATTCTCGTTCTATCGATCATATAATCATAATATGGCTAATAATATGAGTTAGATTGATAATACTAAGAGTAGTGAGTATAGTAATTGTCGTTCTATCGATCATATAAGCATAATATGGCTAATAATATGAGTTAGAGTGATAATACTAAGAGTAGTGAGTATAGTAATTCTCATTCTATCGATCATATAACCATAATATGGCTAATAGCATGAGTTAGATTGATAATAATAAGAGTAATGAGTATAGTAATTGTCGTTCTATCGATCATATCTGCATAATATGGTTAATAATATGAGTTAGATTGATAATAGTGAGTGTAATAAATATAGTAATTGTCGTTCTATCGCTCATATAAGCACAATATGGCTAATAATATGAGTTAGATTGATAATAATAAGTGTAATAAGTATAGTAATTGTCGTTCTATCGATCATAATTGCATAATATGGTTAATAATATGAGTTAGATTGATAATAATAAGAGCAATGAGTATAGTAATTTTCGTACTATCGATCATATAGGCATAATATGGCTAATAATATGAGTTAGATTGATAATAATAAGTGTAAAAAGTAGAGTAATTGTCGTTCGATCGATCATATCTGCATAATATGGTTAACAATATGAGTTAGATTGATAATAATAAGAGTAATAAGTATAGTAATTGTCGTTCTCTCGATCATATAAGCATAATATGGCTAATAATATGAGTTAGATTGATAATAATAAGTGTAATAAGTATAGTAATTGTCGTTCTATCGGTCATTTAAGCATAATATGGCTAATAATATGAGTCAGAGTGATAATAATAACAGTAATAAGTATAGTAATTGTCGTTCTATCGATAATATAAGCATAATATGGCTAATAATATGAGTTAGATTGATAATACTAAGAGTAGTGAGTATAGTAATTCTCGTTCTATCGATCATATAATCATAATATGGCTAATAATATGAGTTAGATTGATAATACCAAGAGTAGTGAGTATAGTAATTGTCGTTCTATCGATCATATAAGCATAATATGGCTAATAATATGAGTTAGATTGATAATAATAAGAGTAGTAAGTATAGTATTTGTCGTTCTATCGATCATATAAGCATAATATGGCTAATAATACGAGTTAGATTGATAATAATAAGAGTAATAAGTATAGTAATTGTCGTTCTATCGATCATTTAACCATAATATGGCTAATAATATGAGTTAGATTGATAATAATAAGAGTAATAAGTATAGTAATTGTCGTTCTATCGATAATATAAGCATAATATGGCTAATAATATGAGTTAGATTGATAATACTAAGAGTAATAAGTATAGTAATTGTCGTTCTATCGATCATATAAGCATAATATGGCTAATAATATGAGTTAGATTGATAATACTAAGAGTAGTGAGTATAGTAATTCTCATTCTATCGATCATATAAGCATAATATGGCTAATAATATGAGTTAGATAGATAATAATAAGAGTAATGAGTATAGTAATTGTAGTTCTATCGATCATATCTGCATAATATGGTTAATAATATGAGTTAGATTCATAATAATAACAGTAACAAGTATAGTAATTGTCGTTCTGTCGATCATTTAAGCATAATATGGCTAATAATATGAGTTAGATTGATAATAATAAGAGTAATAAGTATAGTAATTGTCGTTCTATCGGTCATTTAAGCATAATATGGCGAATAATATGAGTTGGGTTGATAAAACTAAGAATAATAAGTATAGTAACTGTCGTTCTATCGATCATATAAGCATAATATGGTTAATAATATGAGTTAGAATGATAATAATAAGAGTAATAAGTATAGTAATTGTCGTTATATCGATCATATAAGCATAATATGGCTAATAATATGAGTTAGATTGATAATAATAAGTGTAATAAGTATAGTAATTGTCGTTCTATCGGTCATTTAAGCATAATATGGCTAATAATATGAGTCAGATTGATAATAATAACAGTAATAAGTATAGTAATTTTCGTTCTATAGATAATATAAGCATAATATGGCTAATAATATGAGTTAGATTGATAATACTAAGAGTAGTGAGTATAGTAATTCTCGTTCTATCGATCATATAACCATAATATGGCTAATAGCATGAGTTAGATTGATAATAATAAGAGTAATGAGTATAGTAATTGTCGTTCTATCGATCATATCTGCATAATATGGTTAATAATATGAGTTAGATTGATAATAATAAGAGTAATAAGTATAGTAATTGTCGTTCTATCGATCATATAAGCATAATATGGCTAATAATATGAGTTAGATTGATAATACTAAGAGTAGTGAGTATAGTAATTCTCATTCTATCGATCATATAAGCATAATATGGCTAATAATATGAGTTAGATAGATAATAATAAGAGTAATGAGTATAGTAATTGTAGTTCTATCGATCATATCTGCATAATATGGTTAATAATATGAGATAGATTCATAATAATAACAGTAATAAGTATAGTAATTGTCGTTCTATCGATCATTTAAGCATAATATGGCTAATAATATGAGTTAGATTGATAATAATAAGAGTAATAAGTATAGTAATTGTCGTTCTATCGGTCATTTAAGCATAATATGGCTAATAATATGAGTTAGATTGATAATGATAAGAGTAATAAGTATAGTAATTGTCGTTCTATCGATAATATAAGCATAATATGGCTAATAATATGAGTTAGATTGATAATACTAAGGGTAGTGAGTATAGTAATTCTCGTTCTATCGATCATATAAGCATAATATGGCTAATAATATGAGTTGGATTGATAATAATAAGAGTAATAAGTATAGTAATTGTCGTTCTATCGATCATATAAGCATAATATGCCTAATAATATGAGTTAGATTGATAATACTAAGAGTAGTGAGTATAGTAATTCTCATTCTATCGATCATATAAGCATAATATGGCTAATAATATGAGTTAGACAGATAATAATATGAGTAATGAGTATAGTAATTGTAGTTCTATCGATCATATCTGCATAATATGGTTAATAATATGAGTTAGATTCATAATAATAACAGTAATAAGTATAGTAATTGTCGTTCTATCGATAATATAACCATAATATGGCTAATAATATGAGTTAGATTGATAATACTAAGAGTAGTGAGTATAGTAATTCTCGTTCTATCGATCATATAAGCATAATATCGCTAATAATATGAGTTAGATTGATAATAATAAGAGTAATAAGTACAGTAATTGTCGTTCTATCGATCATATAAGCATAATAAGGCTAATAATATGAGTTAGAGTGATAATACTAAGTGTAGTGAGTATAGTAATTCTCATTCTATCGATCATATAAGCATAATATGGCTAATAATATGAGTTAGATTGATAATAATAACAGTAATAAGTATAGTAATTGTCGTTCTATCGATAATATAAGCATAATATGGCTAATAATATGAGTTAGATTCATAATAATAAGAGTAATAAGTATAGTAATTGTCGTTCTATCGATCATATAAGCATAATATGGCTAATAATATGAGTTAGATTTATAATAATAAGAGTAATAAGTATAGTAATTGTCGTTCTATCGATCATATAAGCACAATATGGCTAATAATATGAGTCAGATTGATAATAATAACAGTAATAAGTATAGTAATTTTCGTTCTATAGATAATATAAGCATAATATGGCTAATAATATGAGTTAGATTGATAATACTAAGAGTAGTGAGTATAGTAATTCTCGTTCTATCGATCATATAACCATAATATGGCTAATAGCATGAGTTAGATTGATAATAATAAGAGTAATGAGTATAGTAATTGTCGTTCTATCGATCATATCTGCATAATATGGTTAATAATATGAGTTAGATTGATAATAATAAGAGTAATAAGTATAGTAATTGTCGTTCTATCGATCATATAAGCATAATATGGCTAATAATATGAGTTAGATTGATAATACTAAGAGTAGTGAGTATAGTAATTCTCATTCTATCGATCATATAAGCATAATATGGCTAATAATATGAGTTAGATAGATAATAATAAGAGTAATGAGTATAGTAATTGTAGTTCTATCGATCATATCTGCATAATATGGTTAATAATATGAGATAGATTCATAATAATAACAGTAATAAGTATAGTAATTGTCGTTCTATCGATCATTTAAGCATAATATGGCTAATAATATGAGTTAGATTGATAATAATAAGAGTAATAAGTATAGTAATTGTCGTTCTATCGGTCATTTAAGCATAATATGGCTAATAATATGAGTTAGATTGATAATGATAAGAGTAATAAGTATAGTAATTGTCGTTCTATCGATAATATAAGCATAATATGGCTAATAATATGAGTTAGATTGATAATACTAAGGGTAGTGAGTATAGTAATTCTCGTTCTATCGATCATATAAGCATAATATGGCTAATAATATGAGTTGGATTGATAATAATAAGAGTAATAAGTATAGTAATTGTCGTTCTATCGATCATATAAGCATAATATGCCTAATAATATGAGTTAGATTGATAATACTAAGAGTAGTGAGTATAGTAATTCTCATTCTATCGATCATATAAGCATAATATGGCTAATAATATGAGTTAGACAGATAATAATATGAGTAATGAGTATAGTAATTGTAGTTCTATCGATCATATCTGCATAATATGGTTAATAATATGAGTTAGATTCATAATAATAACAGTAATAAGTATAGTAATTGTCGTTCTATCGATAATATAACCATAATATGGCTAATAATATGAGTTAGATTGATAATACTAAGAGTAGTGAGTATAGTAATTCTCGTTCTATCGATCATATAAGCATAATATCGCTAATAATATGAGTTAGATTGATAATAATAAGAGTAATAAGTACAGTAATTGTCGTTCTATCGATCATATAAGCATAATAAGGCTAATAATATGAGTTAGAGTGATAATACTAAGTGTAGTGAGTATAGTAATTCTCATTCTATCGATCATATAAGCATAATATGGCTAATAATATGAGTTAGATTGATAATAATAACAGTAATAAGTATAGTAATTGTCGTTCTATCGATAATATAAGCATAATATGGCTAATAATATGAGTTAGATTCATAATAATAAGAGTAATAAGTATAGTAATTGTCGTTCTATCGATCATATAAGCATAATATGGCTAATAATATGAGTTAGATTTATAATAATAAGAGTAATAAGTATAGTAATTGTCGTTCTATCGATCATATAAGCACAATATGGGTAATAATATGAGTTAGATTGATAATAATAAGAGTAATAAGTATAGTAATTGTCGTTATATCGATCATATAAGCATAATATGGCTAATAATATGAGTTAGATTGATAATAATAAGTGTAATAAGTATAGTAATTGTCGTTCTATCGGTCATTTAAGCATAATATGGCTAATAATATGAGTTGGATTGATAATAATAAGAGTAATAAGTATAGTAATTGTCGTTCTATCGATCATATAAGCATAATATGCCTAATAATATGAGTTAGATTGATAATACTAAGAGTAGTGAGTATAGTAATTCTCGTTCTATCGATCATATAATCATAATATGGCTAATAATATGAGTTAGATTGATAATAATAAGTGTAATAAGTATAGTAATTGTCGTTCTATCGGTCATTTAAGCATAATATGGCTAATAATATGAGTTGGATTGATAATAATAAGAGTAATAAGTATAGTAATTGTCGTTCTATCGATCATATAAGCATAATATGCCTAATAATATGAGTTAGATTGATAATACTAAGAGTAGTGAGTATAGTAATTCTCGTTCTATCGATCATATAATCATAATATGGCTAATAATATGAGTTAGATTGATAATACTAAGAGTAGTGAGTATAGTAATTGTCGTTCTATCGATCATATAAGCATAATATGGCTAATAATATGAGTTAGAGTGATAATACTAAGAGTAGTGAGTATAGTAATTCTCATTCTATCGATCATATAACCATAATATGGCTAATAGCATGAGTTAGATTGATAATAATAAGAGTAATGAGTATAGTAATTGTCGTTCTATCGATCATATCTGCATAATATGGTTAATAATATGAGTTAGATTGATAATAGTGAGTGTAATAAATATAGTAATTGTCGTTCTATCGCTCATATAAGCACAATATGGCTAATAATATGAGTTAGATTGATAATAATAAGTGTAATAAGTATAGTAATTGTCGTTCTATCGATCATAATTGCATAATATGGTTAATAATATGAGTTAGATTGATAATAATAAGAGCAATGAGTATAGTAATTTTCGTACTATCGATCATATAGGCATAATATGGCTAATAATATGAGTTAGATTGATAATAATAAGTGTAAAAAGTAGAGTAATTGTCGTTCGATCGATCATATCTGCATAATATGGTTAACAATATGAGTTAGATTGATAATAATAAGAGTAATAAGTATAGTAATTGTCGTTCTCTCGATCATATAAGCATAATATGGTTAATAATATGAGTTAGATTGATAATAATAAGAGCAATGAGTATAGTAATTTTCGTACTATCGATCATATAGGCATAATATGGCTAATAATATGAGTTAGATTGATAATAATAAGAGTAATAAGTATAGTAATTGTCGTTCTATCGATCATATAAGCATAATATGGCTAATAATATGAGTTAGATTGATAATACTAAGAGTAGTGAGTATAGTAATTCTCATTCTATCGATCATATAAGCATAATATGGCTAATAATATGAGTTAGATAGATAATAATAAGAGTAATGAGTATAGTAATTGTAGTTCTATCGATCATATCTGCATAATATGGTTAATAATATGAGATAGATTCATAATAATAACAGTAATAAGTATAGTAATTGTCGTTCTATCGATCATTTAAGCATAATATGGCTAATAATATGAGTTAGATTGATAATAATAAGAGTAATAAGTATAGTAATTGTCGTTCTATCGGTCATTTAAGCATAATATGGCTAATAATATGAGTTAGATTGATAATGATAAGAGTAATAAGTATAGTAATTGTCGTTCTATCGATAATATAAGCATAATATGGCTAATAATATGAGTTAGATTGATAATACTAAGGGTAGTGAGTATAGTAATTCTCGTTCTATCGATCATATAAGCATAATATGGCTAATAATATGAGTTGGATTGATAATAATAAGAGTAATAAGTATAGTAATTGTCGTTCTATCGATCATATAAGCATAATATGCCTAATAATATGAGTTAGATTGATAATACTAAGAGTAGTGAGTATAGTAATTCTCATTCTATCGATCATATAAGCATAATATGGCTAATAATATGAGTTAGACAGATAATAATATGAGTAATGAGTATAGTAATTGTAGTTCTATCGATCATATCTGCATAATATGGTTAATAATATGAGTTAGATTCATAATAATAACAGTAATAAGTATAGTAATTGTCGTTCTATCGATAATATAACCATAATATGGCTAATAATATGAGTTAGATTGATAATACTAAGAGTAGTGAGTATAGTAATTCTCGTTCTATCGATCATATAAGCATAATATCGCTAATAATATGAGTTAGATTGATAATAATAAGAGTAATAAGTACAGTAATTGTCGTTCTATCGATCATATAAGCATAATAAGGCTAATAATATGAGTTAGAGTGATAATACTAAGTGTAGTGAGTATAGTAATTCTCATTCTATCGATCATATAAGCATAATATGGCTAATAATATGAGTTAGATTGATAATAATAACAGTAAAAGGTATAGTAATTGTCGTTCTATCGATAATATAAGCATAATATGGCTAATAATATGAGTTAGATTCATAATAATAAGAGTAATAAGTATAGTAATTGTCGTTCTATCGATCATATAAGCATAATATGGCTAATAATATGAGTTAGATTTATAATAATAAGAGTAATAAGTATAGTAATTGTCGTTCTATCGATCATATAAGCACAATATGGGTAATAATATGAGTTAGATTGATAATAATAAGAGTAATAAGTATAGTAATTGTCGTTATATCGATCATATAAGCATAATATGGCTAATAATATGAGTTAGATTGATAATAATAAGTGTAATAAGTATAGTAATTGTCGTTCTATCGGTCATTTAAGCATAATATGGCTAATAATATGAGTTGGATTGATAATAATAAGAGTAATAAGTATAGTAATTGTCGTTCTATCGATCATATAAGCATAATATGCCTAATAATATGAGTTAGATTGATAATACTAAGAGTAGTGAGTATAGTAATTCTCGTTCTATCGATCATATAATCATAATATGGCTAATAATATGAGTTAGATTGATAATAATAAGTGTAATAAGTATAGTAATTGTCGTTCTATCGGTCATTTAAGCATAATATGGCTAATAATATGAGTTGGATTGATAATAATAAGAGTAATAAGTATAGTAATTGTCGTTCTATCGATCATATAAGCATAATATGCCTAATAATATGAGTTAGATTGATAATACTAAGAGTAGTGAGTATAGTAATTCTCGTTCTATCGATCATATAATCATAATATGGCTAATAATATGAGTTAGATTGATAATACTAAGAGTAGTGAGTATAGTAATTGTCGTTCTATCGATCATATAAGCATAATATGGCTAATAATATGAGTTAGAGTGATAATACTAAGAGTAGTGAGTATAGTAATTCTCATTCTATCGATCATATAACCATAATATGGCTAATAGCATGAGTTAGATTGATAATAATAAGAGTAATGAGTATAGTAATTGTCGTTCTATCGATCATATCTGCATAATATGGTTAATAATATGAGTTAGATTGATAATAGTGAGTGTAATAAATATAGTAATTGTCGTTCTATCGCTCATATAAGCACAATATGGCTAATAATATGAGTTAGATTGATAATAATAAGTGTAATAAGTATAGTAATTGTCGTTCTATCGATCATAATTGCATAATATGGTTAATAATATGAGTTAGATTGATAATAATAAGAGCAATGAGTATAGTAATTTTCGTACTATCGATCATATAGGCATAATATGGCTAATAATATGAGTTAGATTGATAATAATAAGTGTAAAAAGTAGAGTAATTGTCGTTCGATCGATCATATCTGCATAATATGGTTAACAATATGAGTTAGATTGATAATAATAAGAGTAATAAGTATAGTAATTGTCGTTCTCTCGATCATATAAGCATAATATGGTTAATAATATGAGTTAGATTGATAATAATAAGAGCAATGAGTATAGTAATTTTCGTACTATCGATCCTATAGGCATAATATGGCTAATAATATGAGTTAGATTGATAATAATAAGAGTAATAAGTATAGTAATTGTCGTTCTATCGATCATATAAGCATAATATGGCTAATAATATGAGTTAGATTGATAATACTAAGAGTAGTGAGTATAGTAATTCTCATTCTATCGATCATATAAGCATAATATGGCTAATAATATGAGTTAGATAGATAATAATAAGAGTAATGAGTATAGTAATTGTAGTTCTATCGATCATATCTGCATAATATGGTTAATAATATGAGATAGATTCATAATAATAACAGTAATAAGTATAGTAATTGTCGTTCTATCGATCATTTAAGCATAATATGGCTAATAATATGAGTTAGATTGATAATAATAAGAGTAATAAGTATAGTAATTGTCGTTCTATCGGTCATTTAAGCATAATATGGCTAATAATATGAGTTAGATTGATAATGATAAGAGTAATAAGTATAGTAATTGTCGTTCTATCGATAATATAAGCATAATATGGCTAATAATATGAGTTAGATTGATAATACTAAGGGTAGTGAGTATAGTAATTCTCGTTCTATCGATCATATAAGCATAATATGGCTAATAATATGAGTTGGATTGATAATAATAAGAGTAATAAGTATAGTAATTGTCGTTCTATCGATCATATAAGCATAATATGCCTAATAATATGAGTTAGATTGATAATACTAAGAGTAGTGAGTATAGTAATTCTCATTCTATCGATCATATAAGCATAATATGGCTAATAATATGAGTTAGACAGATAATAATATGAGTAATGAGTATAGTAATTGTAGTTCTATCGATCATATCTGCATAATATGGTTAATAATATGAGTTAGATTCATAATAATAACAGTAATAAGTATAGTAATTGTCGTTCTATCGATAATATAACCATAATATGGCTAATAATATGAGTTAGATTGATAATACTAAGAGTAGTGAGTATAGTAATTCTCGTTCTATCGATCATATAAGCATAATATCGCTAATAATATGAGTTAGATTGATAATAATAAGAGTAATAAGTACAGTAATTGTCGTTCTATCGATCATATAAGCATAATAAGGCTAATAATATGAGTTAGAGTGATAATACTAAGTGTAGTGAGTATAGTAATTCTCATTCTATCGATCATATAAGCATAATATGGCTAATAATATGAGTTAGATTGATAATAATAACAGTAAAAGGTATAGTAATTGTCGTTCTATCGATAATATAAGCATAATATGGCTAATAATATGAGTTAGATTCATAATAATAAGAGTAATAAGTATAGTAATTGTCGTTCTATCGATCATATAAGCATAATATGGCTAATAATATGAGTTAGATTTATAATAATAAGAGTAATAAGTATAGTAATTGTCGTTCTATCGATCATATAAGCACAATATGGCTAATAATATGAGTTAGATTGATAATAATAAGAGTAATAAGTATAGTAATTGTCGTTATATCGATCATATAAGCATAATATGGCTAATAATATGAGTTAGATTGATAATAATAAGTGTAATAAGTATAGTAATTGTCGTTCTATCGGTCATTTAAGCATAATATGGCTAATAATATGAGTTGGATTGATAATAATAAGAGTAATAAGTATAGTAATTGTCGTTCTATCGATCATATAAGCATAATATGCCTAATAATATGAGTTAGATTGATAATACTAAGAGTAGTGAGTATAGTAATTCTCGTTCTATCGATCATATAATCATAATATGGCTAATAATATGAGTTAGATTGATAATAATAAGTGTAATAAGTATAGTAATTGTCGTTCTATCGGTCATTTAAGCATAATATGGCTAATAATATGAGTTAGAATGATAATAATAAGAGTAATAAGTATAGTAATTGTCGTTCTATCGATCATATAAGCATAATATGCCTAATAATATGAGTTAGATTGATAATACTAAGAGTAGTGAGTATAGTAATTCTCGTTCTATCGATCATATAATCATAATATGGCTAATAATATGAGTTAGATTGATAATACTAAGAGTAGTGAGTATAGTAATTGTCGTTCTATCGATCATATAAGCATAATATGGCTAATAATATGAGTTAGAGTGATAATACTAAGAGTAGTGAGTATAGTAATTCTCATTCTATCGATCATATAACCATAATATGGCTAATAGCATGAGTTAGATTGATAATAATAAGAGTAATGAGTATAGTAATTGTCGTTCTATCGATCATATCTGCATAATATGGTTAATAATATGAGTTAGATTGATAATAGTGAGTGTAATAAATATAGTAATTGTCGTTCTATCGCTCATATAAGCACAATATGGCTAATAATATGAGTTAGATTGATAATAATAAGTGTAATAAGTATAGTAATTGTCGTTCTATCGATCATAATTGCATAATATGGTTAATAATATGAGTTAGATTGATAATAATAAGAGCAATGAGTATAGTAATTTTCGTACTATCGATCATATAGGCATAATATGGCTAATAATATGAGTTAGATTGATAATAATAAGTGTAAAAAGTAGAGTAATTGTCGTTCGATCGATCATATCTGCATAATATGGTTAACAATATGAGTTAGATTGATAATAATAAGAGTAATAAGTATAGTAATTGTCGTTCTCTCGATCATATAAGCATAATATGGTTAATAATATGAGTTAGATTGATAATAATAAGAGCAATGAGTATAGTAATTTTCGTACTATCGATCATATAGGCATAATATGGCTAATAATATGAGTTAGATTGATAATAATAAGAGTAATAAGTATAGTAATTGTCGTTCTATCGATCATATAAGCATAATATGGCTAATAATATGAGTTAGATTGATAATAATAAGTGTAATAAGTATAGTAATTGTCGTTCTATCGGTCATTTAAGCATAATATGGCTAATAATATGAGTCAGATTGATAATAATAACAGTAATAAGTATAGTAATTGTCGTTCTATCGATAATATAAGCATAATATGGCTAACAATATGAGTTAGATTGATAATACTAAGAGTAGTGAGTATAGTAATTCTCGTTCTATCGATCATATAATCATAATATGGCTAATAATATGAGTTAGATTGATAATACCAAGAGTAGTGAGTATAGTAATTGTCGTTCTATCGATCATATAAGCATAATATGGCCAATAATGTGAGTTAGATTGATAATAATAAGAGTAGTAAGTATAGTATTTGTCGTTCTATCGATCATATAAGCATAATATGGCTAATAATACGAGTTAGATTGATAATAATAAGAGTAATAAGTATAGTAATTGTCGTTCTATCGATCATTTAACCATAATATGGCTAATAATATGAGTTAGATTGATAATAATAAGAGTAATAAGTATAGTAATTGTCGTTCTATCGATAATATAAGCATAATATGGCTAATAATATGAGTTAGATTGATAATACTAAGAGTAATAAGTATAGTAATTGTCGTTCTATCGATCATATAAGCATAATATGGCTAATAATATGAGTTAGATTGATAATAATAAGTGTAATAAGTATAGTAATTGTAGTTCTATCGGTCATTTAAGCATAATATGGCGAATAATATGAGTTGGGTTGATAAAACTAAGAATAATAAGTATAGTAACTGTCGTTCTATCGATCATATAAGCATACTATGGTTAATAATATGAGTTAGAATGATAATAATAAGAGTAATAAGTATAGTAATTGTCGTTCTATCGATCATATCTGCATAATATGGTTAATAATATGAGTTAGATTGATAATAGTGAGTGTAATAAGTATAGTGAATGTCGTTCTATCGATCATATCAGCATAATATGGGTAATAATATGAGTTGGATTGATAATAATAAGAGTAATGAGTATAGTAATTGTAGTTCTATCGATCATATAAGCATAATATGGCTAATAATATGAGTAAGATTCATAATAATAAGAGTAATAAGTACAGTAATTGTCGTTCCATCGATCATTTAAGCATAATATGGCGAATAATATGAGTTGGGTTGATAAAAATAAGAATAATAAGTATAGTAATTGTCGTTCTATCGATCTTATAAGCATAATATGGCTAATAATATGAGTTAGGTTGATAATAATAAGAGTAATAAGTATAGTAAATGTCGTGCTATCGATCATATCTGCATAATATGGTTAATAATATGAGTTAGATTGATAATAATAAGAGTAATAAGTATAGTAATTGTCGTTCTATCGATCATATAAGCATAATATGCCTAATAATATGAGTTAGATTGATAATACTAAGAGTAGTGAGTATAGTAATTCTCATTCTATCGATCATATAAGCATAATATGGCTAATAATATGAGTTAATCAGATAATAATAAGAGTAATGAGTATAGTAATTGTAGTTCTATCGATCATATCTGCATAATATGGTTAATAATATGAGTTAGATTCATATTAATAACAGTAATAAGTATAGTAATTGTCGTTCTATCGATAATATAACCATAATATGGCTAATAATATGAGTTAGATTGATAATACTAAGAGTAGTGAGTATAGTAATTCTCGTTCTATCGATCATATAAGCATAATATCGCTAATAATATGAGTTAGATTGATAATAATAAGAGTAATAAGTACAGTAATTGTCGTTCTATCGATCATATAAGCATAATAAGGCTAATAATATGAGTTAGAGTGATAATACTAAGAGTAGTGAGTATAGTAATTCTCATTCTATCGATCATATAGGCATAATATGACTAATAATATGAGTTAGATTGATAATAATAACAGTAATAAGTATAGTAATTGTCGGTCTCTCGATCATATAAGCATAATATGGCTAATAATATGAGTTAGAGTGATAATACTAAGAGTAGTGAGTATAGTAATTCTCATTCTATCGATCATATAAGCATAATATGGCTAATAATATGAGTTAGATTGATAATAATAACAGTAATAAGTATAGTAATTGTCGTTCTATCGGTAATATAAGCATAATATGGCTAATAATATGAGTTAGATTCATAATAATAAGAGTAATAAGTATAGTAATTGTCGTTCTATCGATCATATAAGCATAATATGGCTAATAATATGAGTTAGATTTATAATAATAAGAGTAATAAGTATAGTAATTGTCGTTCTATCGATCATATAAGCACAATATGGCTAATAATATGAGTTAGATTGATAATAATAAGAGTAATAAGCATAGTAATTGTCGTTATATCGATCATATAAGCATAATATGGCTAATAATATGAGTTAGATTGATAATAATAAGTGTAATAAGTATAGTAATTGTCGTTCTATCGGTCATTTAAGCATAATATCGCTAATAATATGAGTCAGATTGATAATAATAACAGTAATAAGTATAGTAATTGTCGTTCTATCGATAATATAAGCATAATATGGCTAATAATATGAGTTAGATTGATAATACTAAGAGTAGTGAGTATAGTAATTCTCGTTCTATCGATCATATAATCATAATATGGCTAATAATATGAGTTAGATTGATAATACTAAGAGTAGTGAGTATAGTAATTGTCGTTCTATCGATCATATAAGCATAATATGGCTAATAATATGAGTTAGAGTGATAATACTAAGAGTAGTGAGTATAGTAATTCTCATTCTATCGATCATATAACCATAATATGGCTAATAGCATGAGTTAGATTGATAATAATAAGAGTAATGAGTATAGTAATTGTCGTTCTATCGATCATATCTGCATAATATGGTTAATAATATGAGTTAGATTGATAATAGTGAGTGTAATAAATATAGTAATTGTCGTTCTATCGCTCATATAAGCACAATATGGCTAATAATATGAGTTAGATTGATAATAATAAGTGTAATAAGTATAGTAATTGTCGTTCTATCGATCATAATTGCTTAATATGGTTAATAATATGAGTTAGATTGATAATACTAAGAGTAGTGAGTATAGTAATTCTCATTCTATCGATCATATAAGCATAATATAGCTAATAATATGAGTTAGATAGATAATAATAAGAGTAATGAGTATAGTAATTGTAGTTCTATCGATCATATCTGCATAATATGGTTAATAATATGAGTTAGATTCATAATAATAACAGTAACAAGTATAGTAATTGTCGTTCTATCGATCATTTAAGCATAATATGGCTAATAATATGAGTTAGATTGATAATAATAAGAGTAATAAGTATAGTAATTGTCGTTCTATCGATCATATCTGCATAATATGGTTAATAATATGAGTTAGATTGATAATAGTGAGTGTAATAAGTATAGTGAATGTCGTTCTATCGATCATATCAGCATAATATGGGTAATAATATGAGTTGGATTGATAATAATAAGAGTAATGAGTATAGTAATTGTAGTTCTATCGATCATATAAGCATAATATCGCTAATAATATGAGTTAGATTGATAATAATAAGAGTAATAAGTACAGTAATTGTCGTTCTATCGATCATATAAGCATAATAAGGCTAATAATATGAGTTAGAGTGATAATACTAAGAGTAGTGAGTATAGTAATTCTCATTCTATCGATCATATAGGCATAATATGACTAATAATATGAGTTAGATTGATAATAATAACAGTAATAAGTATAGTAATTGTCGGTCTCTCGATCATATAAGCATAATATGGCTAATAATATGAGTTAGAGTGATAATACTAAGAGTAGTGAGTATAGTAATTCTCATTCTATCGATCATATAAGCATAATATGGCTAATAATATGAGTTAGATCGATAATAATAACAGTAATAAGTATAGTAATTGTCGTTCTATCGATAATATAAGCATAATATGGCTAATAATATGAGTTAGATTCATAATAATAAGAGTAATAAGTATAGTAATTGTCGTTCTATCGATCATATAAGCATAATATGGCTAATAATATGAGTTAGATTTATAATAATAAGAGTAATAAGTATAGTAATTGTCGTTCTATCGATCATATAAGCACAATATGGCTAATAATATGAGTTAGATTGATAATAATAAGAGTAATAAGCATAGTAATTGTCGTTATATCGATCATATAAGCATAATATGGCTAATAATATGAGTTAGATTGATAATAATAAGTGTAATAAGTATAGTAATTGTCGTTCTATCGGCCATTTAAGCATAATATCGCTAATAATATGAGTCAGATTGATAATAATAACAGTAATAAGTATAGTAATTGTCGTTCTATCGATAATATAAGCATAATATGGCTAATAATATGAGTTAGAGTGATGATACTAAGAGTAGTGAGTACAGTAATTCTCATTCCATCGATCATATAAGCATAATATGGCTAATAATATGAGTTAGATTGATAATACTAAGAGTAGTGAGTATAGTAATTCTCGTTCTATCGATCATATAATCATAATATGGCTAATAATATGAGTTAGATTGATAATACTAAGAGTAGTGAGTATAGTAATTGTCGTTCTATCGATCATATAAGCATAATATGGCTAATAATATGAGTTAGAGTGATAATACTAAGAGTAGTGAGTATAGTAATTCTCATTCTATCGATCATATAACCATAATATGGCTAATAGCATGAGTTAGATTGATAATAATAAGAGTAATGAGTATAGTAATTGTCGTTCTATCGATCATATCTGCATAATATGGTTAATAATATGAGTTAGATTGATAATAGTGAGTGTAATAAATATAGTAATTGTCGTTCTATCGCTCATATAAGCACAATATGGCTAATAATATGAGTTAGATTGATAATAATAAGTGTAATAAGTATAGTAATTGTCGTTCTATCGATCATAATTGCTTAATATGGTTAATAATATGAGTTAGATTGATAATACTAAGAGTAGTGAGTATAGTAATTCTCATTCTATCGATCATATAAGCATAATATAGCTAATAATATGAGTTAGATAGATAATAATAAGAGTAATGAGTATAGTAATTGTAGTTCTATCGATCATATCTGCATAATATGGTTAATAATATGAGTTAGATTCATAATAATAACAGTAACAAGTATAGTAATTGTCGTTCTATCGATCATTTAAGCATAATATGGCTAATAATATGAGTTAGATTGATAATAATAAGAGTAATAAGTATAGTAATTGTCGTTCTATCGATCATATCTGCATAATATGGTTAATAATATGAGTTAGATTGATAATAGTGAGTGTAATAAGTATAGTGAATGTCGTTCTATCGATCATATCAGCATAATATGGGTAATAATATGAGTTGGATTGATAATAATAAGAGTAATGAGTATAGTAATTGTAGTTCTATCGATCATATAAGCATAATATGGCTAATAATATGAGTAAGATTCATAATAATAAGAGTAATAAGTATAGTAATTGTCGTTCTATCGATCATTTAAGCATAATATGGCGAATAATATGAGTTGGGTTGATAAAAATAAGAATAATAAGTATAGTAATTGTCGTTCTATCGATCATATAAGCATAATATGGCTAATAATATGAGTTAGGTTGATAATAATAAGAGTAATAAGTATAGTAAATGTCGTGCTATCGATCATATCTGCATAATATGGTTAATAATATGAGTTAGGTTGATAATAATAAGAGTAATGAGTATAGTAATTGTAGTTCTATCGATCATATCTGCATAATATGGTTAATAATATGAGTTAGATTCATAATAATAACAGTAACAAGTATAGTAATTGTCGTTCTATCGATCATATAAGCATAATATGGCTAATAATATGAGTTAGAGTGATGATACTAAGAGTAGTGAGTACAGTAATTCTCATTCCATCGATCATATAAGCATAATATGGCTAATAATATGAGTTAGATTGATAATAATAGCAGTAATAAGTACAAAAATTGTCGTTCTATCGATAATATAAGCATAATATGGCTAATAATATGAGTTAGATTGATAATACCAAGAGTAGTGAGTATAGTAATTGTCGTTCTATCGATCATATACGCATAATATGGCTAATAATATGAGTTAGATTGATAATAATAAGTGTAATAAGTATAGTAATTGTCGTTCTATCGGTCATTTAAGCATAATATGGCTAATAATATGAGTCAGATTGATAATAATAACAGTAATAAGTATAGTAATTGTCGTCCTATCGATAATATAAGCATAATATGGCTAATAATATGAGTTAGATTGATAGTACTAAGAGTAGTGAGTATAGTAATTCTCGTTCTATCGATCATATAATCATAATATGGCTAATAATATGAGTTAGATTGATAATACCAAGAGTAGTGAGTATAGTAATTGTCGTTCTATCGATCATATAAGCATAATATGGCTAATAATATGAGTTAGATTGATAATAATAAGAGTAGTAAGTATAGTATTTGTCGTTCTATCGATCATATAAGCATAATATGGCTAATAATACGAGTTAGATTGATAATAATAAGAGTAATGAGTATAGTAATTGTAGTTCTATCGATCATATCTGCATAATATGGTTAATAATATGAGTTAGATTCATAATAATAACAGTAACAAGTATAGTAATTGTCGTTCTATCGATCATATCTGCATAATATGGTTAATAATATGAGTTAGATTGATAATAGTGAGTGTAATAAGTATAGTGAATGTCCTTCTATCGATCATATCAGCATAATATGGGTAATAATATGAGTTGGATTGATAATAATAAGAGTAATGAGTATAGTAATTGTAGTTCTATCCATCATATAAGCATAATATGGCTAATAATATGAGTTAGGTTGATAATAATAAGAGAATAAGTATAGTAAATGTCGTGCTATCGATCATATCTGCATAATATGGTTAATAATATGAGTTAGATTGATAATAGTGAATGTAATAAGTATAGTAATTGTCGTTCTGTCGATCATATTAGCATAATATGGTTAATAATATGAGTTAGATTGATAATAATAAGAGTAATAAGTATAGTAATTGTCGTTCTATCGATCATATAAGCATAATATGGCTAATAATATGAGTTAGAGTGATGATACTAAGAGTAGTGAGTACAGTAATTCTCATTCCATCGATCATATAAGCATAATATGGCTAATAATATGAGTTAGATTGATAATAATAGCAGTAATAAGTACAAAAATTGTCGTTCTATCGATAATATAAGCATAATATGGCTAATAATATGAGTTAGAGTGATGATACTAAGAGTAGTGAGTATAGTAATTCTCATTCTATCGATCATATAACCATAATATGGCTAATAGCATGAGTTAGATTGATAATAATAAGAGTAATGAGTATAGTAATTGTCGTTCTATCGATCATATCTGCATAATATGGTTAATAATATGAGTTAGATTGATAATAGTGAGTGTAATAAATATAGTAATTGTCGTTCTATCGCTCATATAAGCACAATATGGCTAATAATATGAGTTAGATTGATAATAATAAGTGTAATAAGTATAGTAATTGTCGTTCTATCGATCATAATTGCTTAATATGGTTAATAATATGAGTTAGATTGATAATACTAAGAGTAGTGAGTATAGTAATTCTCATTCTATCGATCATATAAGCATAATATAGCTAATAATATGAGTTAGATAGATAATAATAAGAGTAATGAGTATAGTAATTGTAGTTCTATCGATCATATCTGCATAATATGGTTAATAATATGAGTTAGATTCATAATAATAACAGTAACAAGTATAGTAATTGTCGTTCTATCGATCATTTAAGCATAATATGGCTAATAATATGAGTTAGATTGATAATAATAAGAGTAATAAGTATAGTAATTGTCGTTCTATCGATCATATCTGCATAATATGGTTAATAATATGAGTTAGATTGATAATAGTGAGTGTAATAAGTATAGTGAATGTCGTTCTATCGATCATATCAGCATAATATGGGTAATAATATGAGTTGGATTGATAATAATAAGAGTAATGAGTATAGTAATTGTAGTTCTATCGATCATATAAGCATAATATCGCTAATAATATGAGTTAGATTGATAATAATAAGAGTAATAAGTACAGTAATTGTCGTTCTATCGATCATATAAGCATAATAAGGCTAATAATATGAGTTAGAGTGATAATACTAAGAGTAGTGAGTATAGTAATTCTCATTCTATCGATCATATAGGCATAATATGACTAATAATATGAGTTAGATTGATAATAATAACAGTAATAAGTATAGTAATTGTCGGTCTCTCGATCATATAAGCATAATATGGCTAATAATATGAGTTAGAGTGATAATACTAAGAGTAGTGAGTATAGTAATTCTCATTCTATCGATCATATAAGCATAATATGGCTAATAATATGAGTTAGATTGATAATAATAACAGTAATAAGTATAGTAATTGTCGTTCTATCGATAATATAAGCATAATATGGCTAATAATATGAGTTAGATTCATAATAATAAGAGTAATAAGTATAGTAATTGTCGTTCTATCGATCATATAAGCATAATATGGCTAATAATATGAGTTAGATTTATAATAATAAGAGTAATAAGTATAGTAATTGTCGTTCTATCGATCATATAAGCACAATATGGCTAATAATATGAGTTAGATTGATAATAATAAGAGTAATAAGCATAGTAATTGTCGTTATATCGATCATATAAGCATAATATGGCTAATAATATGAGTTAGATTGATAATAATAAGTGTAATAAGTATAGTAATTGTCGTTCTATCGGCCATTTAAGCATAATATCGCTAATAATATGAGTCAGATTGATAATAATAACAGTAATAAGTATAGTAATTGTCGTTCTATCGATAATATAAGCATAATATGGCTAATAATATGAGTTAGAGTGATGATACTAAGAGTAGTGAGTACAGTAATTCTCATTCCATCGATCATATAAGCATAATATGGCTAATAATATGAGTTAGATTGATAATACTAAGAGTAGTGAGTATAGTAATTCTCGTTCTATCGATCATATAATCATAATATGGCTAATAATATGAGTTAGATTGATAATACTAAGAGTAGTGAGTATAGTAATTGTCGTTCTATCGATCATATAAGCATAATATGGCTAATAATATGAGTTAGAGTGATAATACTAAGAGTAGTGAGTATAGTAATTCTCATTCTATCGATCATATAACCATAATATGGCTAATAGCATGAGTTAGATTGATAATAATAAGAGTAATGAGTATAGTAATTGTCGTTCTATCGATCATATCTGCATAATATGGTTAATAATATGAGTTAGATTGATAATAGTGAGTGTAATAAATATAGTAATTGTCGTTCTATCGCTCATATAAGCACAATATGGCTAATAATATGAGTTAGATTGATAATAATAAGTGTAATAAGTATAGTAATTGTCGTTCTATCGATCATAATTGCTTAATATGGTTAATAATATGAGTTAGATTGATAATACTAAGAGTAGTGAGTATAGTAATTCTCATTCTATCGATCATATAAGCATAATATAGCTAATAATATGAGTTAGATAGATAATAATAAGAGTAATGAGTATAGTAATTGTAGTTCTATCGATCATATCTGCATAATATGGTTAATAATATGAGTTAGATTCATAATAATAACAGTAACAAGTATAGTAATTGTCGTTCTATCGATCATTTAAGCATAATATGGCTAATAATATGAGTTAGATTGATAATAATAAGAGTAATAAGTATAGTAATTGTCGTTCTATCGATCATATCTGCATAATATGGTTAATAATATGAGTTAGATTGATAATAGTGAGTGTAATAAGTATAGTGAATGTCGTTCTATCGATCATATCAGCATAATATGGGTAATAATATGAGTTGGATTGATAATAATAAGAGTAATGAGTATAGTAATTGTAGTTCTATCGATCATATAAGCATAATATGGCTAATAATATGAGTAAGATTCATAATAATAAGAGTAATAAGTATAGTAATTGTCGTTCTATCGATCATTTAAGCATAATATGGCGAATAATATGAGTTGGGTTGATAAAAATAAGAATAATAAGTATAGTAATTGTCGTTCTATCGATCATATAAGCATAATATGGCTAATAATATGAGTTAGGTTGATAATAATAAGAGTAATAAGTATAGTAAATGTCGTGCTATCGATCATATCTGCATAATATGGTTAATAATATGAGTTAGGTTGATAATAATAAGAGTAATGAGTATAGTAATTGTAGTTCTATCGATCATATCTGCATAATATGGTTAATAATATGAGTTAGATTCATAATAATAACAGTAACAAGTATAGTAATTGTCGTTCTATCGATCATATAAGCATAATATGGCTAATAATATGAGTTAGAGTGATGATACTAAGAGTAGTGAGTACAGTAATTCTCATTCCATCGATCATATAAGCATAATATGGCTAATAATATGAGTTAGATTGATAATAATAGCAGTAATAAGTACAAAAATTGTCGTTCTATCGATAATATAAGCATAATATGGCTAATAATATGAGTTAGATTGATAATACCAAGAGTAGTGAGTATAGTAATTGTCGTTCTATCGATCATATAAGCATAATATGGCTAATAATATGAGTTAGATTGATAATAATAAGTGTAATAAGTATAGTAATTGTCGTTCTATCGGTCATTTAAGCATAATATGGCTAATAATATGAGTCAGATTGATAATAATAACAGTAATAAGTATAGTAATTGTCGTCCTATCGATAATATAAGCATAATATGGCTAATAATATGAGTTAGATTGATAGTACTAAGAGTAGTGAGTATAGTAATTCTCGTTCTATCGATCATATAATCATAATATGGCTAATAATATGAGTTAGATTGATAATACCAAGAGTAGTGAGTATAGTAATTGTCGTTCTATCGATCATATAAGCATAATATGGCTAATAATATGAGTTAGATTGATAATAATAAGAGTAGTAAGTATAGTATTTGTCGTTCTATCGATCATATAAGCATAATATGGCTAATAATACGAGTTAGATTGATAATAATAAGAGTAATAAGTATAGTAATTGTCGTTCTATCGATCATTTAACCATAATATGGCTAATAATATGAGTTAGATTGATAATAATAAGAGTAATAAGTATAGTAATTGTCGTTCTATCGATAATATAAGCATAATATGGCTAATAATATGAGTTAGATTGATAATACTAAGAGTAATAAGTATAGTAATTGTCGTTCTATCGATCATATAAGCATAATATGGCTAATAATATGAGTTAGATTGATAATACTAAGAGTAGTGAGTATAGTAATTCTCATTCTATCGATCATATAAGCATAATATGGCTAATAATATGAGTTAGATAGATAATAATAAGAGTAATGAGTATAGTAATTGTAGTTCTATCGATCATATCTGCATAATATGGTTAATAATATGAGTTAGATTCATAATAATAACAGTAACAAGTATAGTAATTGTCGTTCTATCGATCATATCTGCATAATATGGTTAATAATATGAGTTAGATTGATAATAGTGAGTGTAATAAGTATAGTGAATGTCCTTCTATCGATCATATCAGCATAATATGGGTAATAATATGAGTTGGATTGATAATAATAAGAGTAATGAGTATAGTAATTGTAGTTCTATCCATCATATAAGCATAATATGGCTAATAATATGAGTTAGGTTGATAATAATAAGAGAATAAGTATAGTAAATGTCGTGCTATCGATCATATCTGCATAATATGGTTAATAATATGAGTTAGATTGATAATAGTGAATGTAATAAGTATAGTAATTGTCGTTCTGTCGATCATATTAGCATAATATGGTTAATAATATGAGTTAGATTGATAATAATAAGAGTAATAAGTATAGTAATTGTCGTTCTATCGATCATATAAGCATAATATGGCTAATAATATGAGTTAGAGTGATGATACTAAGAGTAGTGAGTACAGTAATTCTCATTCCATCGATCATATAAGCATAATATGGCTAATAATATGAGTTAGATTGATAATAATAGCAGTAATAAGTACAAAAATTGTCGTTCTATCGATAATATAAGCATAATATGGCTAATAATATGAGTTAGATTGATAATACTAAGAGTAGTGAGTATAGTAATTGTCGTTCTATCGATCATATAAGCACAATATGGCTAATAATATGAGTTAGATTGATAATAATAAGAGCAATGAGTATAGTAATTGTCGTTCTATCGATCATATCTGCATAATATGGTTAATAATATGAGTTAGATTGATAATAGTGAGTGTAATAAATATAGTAATTGTCGTTCTATCGCTCATATTAGCACAATATGGCTAATAACATGAGTTAGATTGATAATAATAAGAGTAATAAGTATAGTAATTGTCGTTCTATTGATCATATAAGCATAATATGGCTAATAATATGAGTTAGAGTGATAATACTAAGAGTAGTGAGTACAGTAATTCTCATTCCATCGATCATATAAGCATAATATGGCTAATAATATGAGTTAGATTGATAATAATAGCAGTAATAAGTACAGTAATTGTCGTTCTATCGATAATATAAGCATAATATGGCTAATAATATGAGTTAGATTGATAACACTAAGAGTAGTGAGTACAGTAATTGTCGTTCTATCGATCATATAAGCATAATATGGCTAATAATATGAGTTAGATTGATAATAATAAGAGTAATAATTATAGTAATTGTCGTTCTATCGATAATATAAGCATAATATGGCTAATAATACGAGTTAGATTGATAATAATAAGAGTAATAAGTATAGTAATTGTCGTTCTATCGATCATTTAACCATAATATGGCTAATAATATGAGTTAGATTGATAATAATAAGAGTAATAAGTATAGTAATTGTCGTTCTATCGATAATATAAGCATAATATGGCTAATAATATGAGTTAGATTGATAATACTAAGGGTAGTGAGTATAGTAATTCTCGTTCTATCGATCATATAAGCATAATATGGCTAATAATATGAGTTGGATTGATAATAGTAAGAGTAATAAGTATAGTAATTGTCGTTCTATCGATCATATAAGCATAATGTGGCTAATAATATGAGTTAGATTGATAATACTAAGAGTAGTGAGTATAGTAATTCTCATTCTATCGATCATATAAGCATAATATGGCTAATAATATGAGTTGGATTGATAATAGTAAGAGTAATAAGTATAGTAATTGTCGTTCGATCGATCATATCTGCATAATATGGTTAACAATATGAGTTAGATTGATAATAATAAGAGTAATGAGTATAGTAATTGTCGTACTATCGATCATATAAGCATAATATGGCTAATAATGTGAGTTAGATTGATAATAGTGAGTGCAATAAATATAGTAATTGTCGTTCTATCGCTCATATAAGCACAATATGGCTAATAATATGAGTTAGATTGATAATAATAAGAGTAATAAGTATAGTAATTGTCGTTCTCTCGATCATATAAGCATAATATGGCTAATAATATGAGTTAGATTGATAATAATAAGAGTAGTAAGTATAGTATTTGTCGTTCTATCGATCATATAAGCATAATATGGCTAATAATACGAGTTAGATTGATAATAATAAGAGTAATAAGTATAGTAATTGTCGTTCTATCGATCATTTAACCATAATATGGCTAATAATATGAGTTAGATTGATAATACTAAGAGTAATAAGTATAGTAATTGTCGTTCTATCGATCATATAAGCATAATATGGCTAATAATATGAGTTAGATTGATAATACTAAGAGTAGTGAGTATAGTAATTCTCATTCTATCGATCATATAAGCATAATATGGCTAATAATATGAGTTAGATAGATAATAATAAGAGTAATGAGTATAGTAATTGTCGTTCTATCGATCATATCTGCATAATATGGTTAATAATATGAGTTAGATTGATAATAGTGAGTGTAATAAATATAGTAATTGTCGTTCTATCGCTCATATAAGCACAATATGGCTAATAATATGAGTTAGATTGATAATAATAAGTGTAATAAGTATAGTAATTGTCGTTCTATCGATCATAATTGCATAATATGGTTAATAATATGAGTTAGATTGATAATACTAAGAGTAGTGAGTATAGTAATTCTCATTCTATCGATCATATAAGCATAATATAGCTAATAATATGAGTTAGATAGATAATAATAAGAGTAATGAGTATAGTAATTGTAGTTCTATCGATCATATCTGCATAATATGGTTAATAATATGAGTTAGATTCATAATAATAACAGTAACAAGTATAGTAATTGTCGTTCTATCGATCATTTAAGCATAATATGGCTAATAATATGAGTTAGATTGATAATAATAAGAGTAATAAGTATAGTAATTGTCGTTCTATCGATCATATCTGCATAATATGGTTAATAATATGAGTTAGATTGATAATAGTGAGTGTAATAAGTATAGTGAATGTCGTTCTATCGATCATATCAGCATAATATGGGTAATAATATGAGTTGGATTGATAATAATAAGAGTAATGAGTATAGTAATTGTAGTTCTATCGATCATATAAGCATAATATGGCTAATAATATGAGTAAGCTTCATAATAATAAGAGTAATAAGTATAGTAATTGTCGTTCTATCGATCATTTAAGCATAATATGGCGAATAATATGAGTTGGGTTGATAAAAATAAGAATAATAAGTATAGTAATTGTCGTTCTATCGATCATATAAGCATAATATGGCTAATAATATGAGTTAGGTTGATAATAATAAGAGTAATAAGTATAGTAAATGTCGTGCTATCGATCATATCTGCATAATATGGTTAATAATATGAGTTAGATTGATAATAGTGAGTGTAATAAGTATAGTAATTGTCGTTCTGTCGATCATATTAGCATAATATGGTTAATAATATGAGTTAGGTTGATAATAATAAGAGTAATAAGTATAGTAATTGTCGTTCTATCGATCATATAAGCATAATATGGCTAATAATATGAGTTAGAGTGATGATACTAAGAGTAGTGAGTACAGTAATTCTCATTCCATCGATCATATAAGCATAATATGGCTAATAATATGAGTTAGATTGATAATAATAGCAGTAATAAGTACAAAAATTGTCGTTCTATCGATAATATAAGCATAATATGGCTAATAATATGAGTTAGATTGATAATAATAAGAGTAGTAAGTATAGTATTTGTCGTTCTATCGATCATATAAGCATAATATGGCTAATAATACGAGTTAGATTGATAATAATAAGAGTAATAAGTATAGTAATTGTCGTTCTATCGATCATTTAACCATAATATGGCTAATAATATGAGTTAGATTGATAATAATAAGAGTAATAAGTATAGTAATTGTCGTTCTATCGATAATATAAGCATAATATGGCTAATAATATGAGTTAGATTGATAATACTAAGAGTAATAAGTATAGTAATTGTCGTTCCATCGATCATATAAGCATAATATGGCTAATAATATGAGTTAGATTGATAATACTAAGAGTAGTGAGTATAGTAATTCTCATTCTATCGATCATATAAGCATAATATGGCTAATAATATGAGTTAGATAGATAATAATAAGAGTAATGAGTATAGTAATTGTAGTTCTATCGATCATATCTGCATAATATGGTTAATAATATGAGTTAGATTCATAATAATAACAGTAACAAGTATAGTAATTGTCGTTCTATCGATCATTTAAGCATAATATGGCTAATAATATGAGTTAGATTGATAATAATAAGAGTAATAAGTATAGTAATTGTCGTTCTATCGATCATATCTGCATAATATGGTTAATAATATGAGTTAGATTGATAATAGTGAGTGTAATAAGTATAGTGAATGTCCTTCTATCGATCATATCAGCATAATATGGGTAATAATATGAGTTGGATTGATAATAATAAGAGTAATGAGTATAGTAATTGTAGTTCTATCGATCATATAAGCATAATATGGCTAATAATATGAGTAAGATTCATAATAATAAGAGTAATAAGTATAGTAATTGTCGTTCTATCGATCATTTAAGCATAATATGGCGAATAATATGAGTTGGGTTGATAAAAATAAGAATAATAAGTATAGTAATTGTCGTTCTATCCATCATATAAGCATAATATGGCTAATAATATGAGTTAGGTTGATAATAATAAGAGAATAAGTATAGTAAATGTCGTGCTATCGATCATATCTGCATAATATGGTTAATAATATGAGTTAGATTGATAATAGTGAGTGTAATAAGTATAGTAATTGTCGTTCTGTCGATCATATTAGCATAATATGGTTAATAATATGAGTTAGATTGATAATAATAAGAGTAATAAGTATAGTAATTGTCGTTCTATCGATCATATAAGCATAATATGGCTAATAATATGAGTTAGAGTGATGATACTAAGAGTAGTGAGTACAGTAATTCTCATTCCATCGATCATATAAGCATAATATGGCTAATAATATGAGTTAGATTGATAATAATAGCAGTAATAAGTACAAAAATTGTCGTTCTATCGATAATATAAGCATAATATGGCTAATAATATGAGTTAGATTGATAATACTAAGAGTAGTGAGTATAGTAATTGTCGTTCTATCGATCATATAAGCACAATATGGCTAATAATATGAGTTAGATTGATAATAATAAGAGTAATGAGTATAGTAATTGTCGTTCTATCGATCATATCTGCATAATATGGTTAATAATATGAGTTAGATTGATAATAGTGAGTGTAATAAATATAGTAATTGTCGTTCTATCGCTCATATTAGCACAATATGGCTAATAACATGAGTTAGATTGATAATAATAAGAGTAATAAGTATAGTAATTGTCGTTCTATCGATCATATAAGCATAATATGGCTAATAATATGAGTTAGAGTGATAATACTAAGAGTAGTGAGTACAGTAATTCTCATTCCATCGATCATATAAGCATAATATGGCTAATAATATGAGTTAGATTGATAATAATAGCAGTAATAAGTACAGTAATTGTCGTTCTATCGATAATATAAGCATAACATGGCTAATAATATGAGTTAGATTGATAACACTAAGAGTAGTGAGTACAGTAATTGTCGTTCTATCGATCATATAAGCATAATATGGCTAATAATATGAGTTAGATTGATAATAATAAGAGTAATAATTATAGTAATTGTCGTTCTATCGATAATATAAACATAATATGGCTAATAATACGAGTTAGATTGATAATAATAAGAGTAATAAGTATAGTAATTGTCGTTCTATCGATCATTTAACCATAATATGGCTAATAATATGAGTTAGATTGATAATAATAAGAGTAATAAGTATAGTAATTGTCGTTCTATCGATAATATAAGCATAATATGGCTAATAATATGAGTTAGATTGATAATACTAAGGGTAGTGAGTATAGTAATTCTCGTTCTATCGATCATATAAGCATAATATGGCTAATAATATGAGTTGGATTGATAATAGTAAGAGTAATAAGTATAGTAATTGTCGTTCTATCGATCATATAAGCATAATGTGGCTAATAATATGAGTTAGATTGATAATACTGAGAGTAGTGAGTATAGTAATTCTCATTCTATCGATCATATAAGCATAATATGGCTAATAATATGAGTTGGATTGATAATAGTAAGAGTAATAAGTATAGTAATTGTCGTTCGATCGATCATATCTGCATAATATGGTTAACAATATGAGTTAGATTGATAATAATAAGAGTAATGAGTATAGTAATTGTCGTACTATCGATCATATAAGCATAATATGGCTAATAATGTGAGTTAGATTGATAATAGTGAGTGCAATAAATATAGTAATTGTCGTTCTATCGCTCATATAAGCACAATATGGCTAATAATATGAGTTAGATTGATAATAATAAGAGTAATAAGTATAGTAATTGTCGTTCTCTCGATCATATAAGCATAATATGGCTAATAATATGAGTTAGAGTGATAATACTAAGAGTAGTGAGTATAGTAATTCTCATTCTATCGATCATATAAGCATAATATGGCTAATAATATGAGTTAGATTGATAATAATAACAGTAATAAGTATAGTAATTGTCGTTCTATCGTTAATATAAGCATAATATGGCTAATAATATGAGTTAGATTCATAATAATAAGAGTAATAAGTATAGTAATTGTCGTTCTATCGATCATGTAAGCATAATATGGCTAATAATATGAGTTAGATTTATAATAATAAGAGTAATAAGTATAGTAATTGTCGTTCTATCGGTCATTTAAGCATAATATGGCTAATAATATGAGTCAGATTGATAATAATAACAGTAATAAGTATAGTAATTGTCGTTCTATCGATAATATAAGCATAATATGGCTAATAATATGAGTTAGATTGATAATACTAAGAGTAGTGAGTATAGTAATTCTCGTTCTATCGATCATATAATCATAATATGGCTAATAATATGAGTTAGATTGATAATACCAAGAGTAGTGAGTATAGTAATTGTCGTTCTATCGATCATATAAGCATAATATGGCTAATAATATGAGTTAGATTGATAATAATAAGAGTAGTAAGTATAGTATTTGTCGTTCTATCGATCATATAAGCATAATATGGCTAATAATACGAGTTAGATTGATAATAATAAGAGTAATAAGTATAGTAATTGTCGTTCTATCGATCATTTAACCATAATATGGCTAATAATATGAGTTAGATTGATAATAATAAGAGTAATAAGTATAGTAATTGTCGTTCTATCGATAATATAAGCATAATATGGCTAATAATATGAGTTAGATTGATAATACTAAGAGTAATAAGTATAGTAATTGTCGTTCTATCGATCATATAAGCATAATATGGCTAATAATATGAGTTAGATTGATAATACTAAGAGTAGTGAGTATAGTAATTCTCATTCTATCGATCATATAAGCATAATATGGCTAATAATATGAGTTAGATAGATAATAATAAGAGTAATGAGTATAGTAATTGTAGTTCTATCGATCATATCTGCATAATATGGTTAATAATATGAGTTAGATTCATAATAATAACAGTAACAAGTATAGTAATTGTCGTTCTATCGATCATTTATGCATAATATGGCTAATAATATGAGTTAGATTGATAATAATAAGAGTAATAAGTATAGTAAATGTCGTGCTATCGATCATATCTGCATAATATGGTTAATAATATGAGTTAGATTGATAATAGTGAGTGTAATAAGTATAGTAATTGTCGTTCTGTCGATCATATTAGCATAATATGGTTAATAATATGAGTTAGATTGATAATAATAAGAGTAATAAGTATAGTAATTGTCGTTCTATCGATCATATAAGCATAATATGGCTAATAATATGAGTTAGAGTGATGATACTAAGAGTAGTGAGTACAGTAATTCTCATTCCATCGATCATATAAGCATAATATGGCTAATAATATGAGTTAGATTGATAATAATAGCAGTAATAAGTACAAAAATTGTCGTTCTATCGATAATATAAGCATAATATGGCTAATAATATGAGTTAGATTGATAATACTAAGAGTAGTGAGTATAGTAATTGTCGTTCTATCGATCATATAAGCACAATATGGCTAATAATATGAGTTAGATTGATAATAATAAGAGTAATGAGTATAGTAATTGTCGTTCTATCGATCATATCTGCATAATATGGTTAATAATATGAGTTAGATTGATAATAGTGAGTGTAATAAATATAGTAATTGTCGTTCTATCGCTCATATTAGCACAATATGGCTAATAACATGAGTTAGATTGATAATAATAAGAGTAATAAGTATAGTAATTGTCGTTCTATCGATCATATAAGCATAATATGGCTAATAATATGAGTTAGAGTGATAATACTAAGAGTAGTGAGTACAGTAATTCTCATTCCATCGATCATATAAGCATAATATGGCTAATAATATGAGTTAGATTGATAATAATAGCAGTAATAAGTACAGTAATTGTCGTTCTATCGATAATATAAGCATAATATGGCTAATAATATGAGTTAGATTGATAACACTAAGAGTAGTGAGTACAGTAATTGTCGTTCTATCGATCATATAAGCATAATATGGCTAATAATATGAGTTAGATTGATAATAATAAGAGTAATAATTATAGTAATTGTCGTTCTATCGATAATATAAGCATAATATGGCTAATAATACGAGTTAGATTGATAATAATAAGAGTAATAAGTATAGTAATTGTCGTTCTATCGATCATTTAACCATAATATGGCTAATAATATGAGTTAGATTGATAATAATAAGAGTAATAAGTATAGTAATTGTCGTTCTATCGATAATATAAGCATAATATGGCTAATAATATGAGTTAGATTGATAATACTAAGGGTAGTGAGTATAGTAATTCTCGTTCTATCGATCATATAAGCATAATATGGCTAATAATATGAGTTGGATTGATAATAGTAAGAGTAATAAGTATAGTAATTGTCGTTCTATCGATCATATAAGCATAATGTGGCTAATAATATGAGTTAGATTGATAATACTAAGAGTAGTGAGTATAGTAATTCTCATTCTATCGATCATATAAGCATAATATGGCTAATAATATGAGTTGGATTGATAATAGTAAGAGTAATAAGTATAGTAATTGTCGTTCGATCGATCATATCTGCATAATATGGTTAACAATATGAGTTAGATTGATAATAATAAGAGTAATGAGTATAGTAATTGTCGTACTATCGATCATATAAGCATAATATGGCTAATAATGTGAGTTAGATTGATAATAGTGAGTGCAATAAATATAGTAATTGTCGTTCTATCGCTCATATAAGCACAATATGGCTAATAATATGAGTTAGATTGATAATAATAAGAGTAATAAGTATAGTAATTGTCGTTCTCTCGATCATATAAGCATAATATGGCTAATAATATGAGTTAGAGTGATAATACTAAGAGTAGTGAGTATAGTAATTCTCATTCTATCGATCATATAAGCATAATATGGCTAATAATATGAGTTAGATTGATAATAATAACAGTAATAAGTATAGTAATTGTCGTTCTATCGTTAATATAAGCATAATATGGCTAATAATATGAGTTAGATTGATAATAATAAGAGTAATAAGTATAGTAATTGTCGTTATATCGATCATATAAGCATAATATGGCTAATAATATGAGTTAGATTGATAATAATAAGTGTAATAAGTATAGTAATTGTCGTTCTATCGGTCATTTAAGCATAATATGGCTAATAATATGAGTCAGATTGATAATAATAACAGTAATAAGTATAGTAATTGTCGTTCTATCCATAATATAAGCATAATATGGCTAATAATATGAGTTAGATTGCTAATACTAAGAGTAGTGAGTATAGTAATTCTCGTTCTATCGATCATATAATCATAATATGGCTAATAATATGAGTTAGATTGATAATACTAAGAGTAGTGAGTATAGTAATTGTCGTTCTATCGATCATATAAGCATAATATGGCTAATAATATGAGTTAGAGTGATAATACTAAGAGTAGTGAGTATAGTAATTCTCATTCTATCGATCATATAACCATAATATGGCTAATAGCATGAGTTAGATTGATAATAATAAGAGTAATGAGTATAGTAATTGTCGTTCTATCGATCATATCTGCATAATATGGTTAATAATATGAGTTAGATTGATAATAGTGAGTGTAATAAATATAGTAATTGTCGTTCTATCGCTCATATAAGCACAATATGGCTAATAATATGAGTTAGATTGATAATAATAAGTGTAATAAGTATAGTAATTGTCGTTCTATCGATCATAATTGCATAATATGGTTAATAATATGAGTTAGATTGATAATAATAAGAGCAATGAGTATAGTAATTGTCGTACTATCGATCATATAGGCATAATATGGCTAATAATATGAGTTAGATTGATAATAATAAGTGTAAAAAGTAGAGTAATTGTCGTTCGATCGATTATATCTGCATAATATGGTTAACAATATGTGTTAGATTGATAATAATAAGAGTAATGAGTATAGTAATTGTCGTTCTATCGCTCATATAAGCACAATATGGCTAATAATATGAGTTAGATTGATAATAATAAGTGTAATACGTATAGTAATTGTCGTTCTATCGGTCATTTAACCATAATATGGCTAATAATATGAGTCAGATTCATAATAATAACAGTAATAAGTATAGTAATTGTCGTTCTATCGATAATATAAGCATAATATGGCTAATAATATGAGTTAGATTGATAATACTAAGAGTAGTGAGTATAGTAATTCTCGTTCTATCGATCATATAATCATAATATGGCTAATAATATGAGTTAGATTGATAATACTAAGAGTAGTGAGTATAGTAATTGTCGTTCTATCGATCATATAAGCATAATATGGCTAATAATATGAGTCAGATTGATAATAATAACAGTAATAAGTATAGTAATTGTCGTTCTATCGATAATATAAGCATAATATGGCTAATAATATGAGTTAGATTGATAATACTAAGAGTAGTGAGTATAGTAATTGTCGTTCTATCGATCATATAAGCATAATATGGCTAATAATATGAGTTAGATTGATAATAATAAGAGTAGTAAGTATAGTATTTGTCGTTCTATCGATCATATAAGCATAATATGGCTAATAATACGAGTTAGATTGATAATAATAAGAGTAATAAGTATAGTAATTGTCGTTCTATCGATCATTTAACCATAATATGGCTAATAATATGAGTTAGATTGATAATACTAAGAGTAATAAGTATAGTAATTGTCGTTCTATCGATCATATAAGCATAATATGGCTAATAATATGAGTTAGATTGATAATACTAAGAGTAGTGAGTATAGTAATTCTCATTCTATCGATCATATAAGCATAATATGGCTAATAATATGAGTTAGATAGATAATAATAAGAGTAATAAGTATAGTAATTGTAGTTCTATCGATCATATCTGCATAATATGGGTAATAATATGAGTTAGATTCATAATAATAACAGTAACAAGTATAGTAATTGTCGTTCTATCGATCATTTAAGCATAATATGGCTAATAATATGAGTTAGATTGATAATAATAAGAGTAATAAGTATAGTAATTGTCGTTCTATCGGTCATTTAAGCATAATATGGCGAATAATATGAGTTGGGTTGATAAAACTAAGAATAATAAGTATAGTAACTGTCGTTCTATCGATCATATAAGCATAATATGGTTAATAATATGAGTTAGAATGATAATAATAAGAGTAATAAGTATAGTAATTGTCATTCTATCGATCATATCTGCATAATATGGTTAATAATATGAGTTAGATTGATAATAGTGAGTGTAATAAGTATAGTGAATGTCGTTCTATCGATCATACCAGCATAATATGGGTAATAATATGAGTTGGATTGATAATAATAAGAGTAATGAGTATAGTAATTGTAGTTCTATCGATCATATAAGCATAATATGGCTAATAATATGAGTAAGATTCATAATAATAAGAGTAATAAGTATAGTAATTGTTGTTCTATCGATCATTTAAGCATAATATGGCGAATAATATGAGTTGGGTTGATAAAAATAAGAATAATAAGTACAGTAATTGTCGTTCTATCGATCATATTAGCATAATATGGCTAATAATATGAGTTAGGTTGATAATAATAAGAGTAATAAGTATAGTAAGTGTCGTGCTATCGATCATATCTGCATAATATGGTTAATAATATGAGTTAGATTGATAATAGTGAGAGTAATAAGTATAGTAATTGTCGTTCTGTCGATCATATTAGCATAATATGGTTAATAATATGAGTTAGATTGATAATAATAAGAGTAATAAGTATAGTAATTGTCGTTCTATCGATCATATAAGCATAATATGGCTAATAATAATAGTTAGATTGATAATACTAAGAGTAGTGAGTATAGTAATTGTCGTTCTATCGATCATATAAGCATAATATGGCTAATAATATGAGTTAGATTGATAATAATAAGAGTAGTAAGTATAGTATTTGTCGTTCTATCGATCATATAAGCATAATATGGCTAATAATATGAGTTAGATTGATAATAATAACAGTAATAAGTATAGTAATTGTCGTTCTATCGATACTATAAGCATAATATGGCTAATAATATGAGTTAGATTCATAATAATAAGAGTAATAAGTATAGTAATTGTCGTTCTATCGATCATATAAGCATAATATGGCTAATAATATGAGTTAGATTTATAATAATAAGAGTAATAAGTATAGTAATTGTCGTTCTATCGATCATATAAGCACAATATGGCTAATAATATGAGTTAGATTGATAATAATAGGAGTAATAAGTATAGTAATTGTTGTTATACCGATCATATAAGCATAATATGGCTAATAATATGAGTTAGATTGATAATAATAAGTGTAATAAGTATAGTAATTGTCGTTCTATCGGTCATTTAAGCATAATATGGCTAATAATATGAGTCAGATTGATAATAATAACAGTAATAAGTATAGTAATTGTCGTTCTATCCATAATATAAGCATAATATGGCTAATAATATGAGTTAGATTGATAATACTAAGAGTAGTGAGTATAGTAATTCTCGTTCTATCGATCATATAATCATAATATGGCTAATAATATGAGTTAGATTGATAATACTAAGAGTAGTGAGTATAGTAATTGTCGTTCTATCGATCATATAAGCATAATATGGCTAATAATATGAGTTAGAGTGATAATACTAAGAGTAGTGAGTATAGTAATTCTCATTCTATCGATCATATAACCATAATATGGCTAATAGCATGAGTTAGATTGATAATAATAAGAGTAATGAGTATAGTAATTGTCGTTCTATCGATCATATAAGCATAATATGGCTAATAATATGAGTTAGATTGATAATACTAAGAGTAGTGAGTATAGTAATTGTCGTTCTATCGATCATATAAGCATAATATGGCTAATAATATGAGTTAGATTTATAATAATAAGAGTAATAAGTATAGTAATTGTCGTTCTATCGATCATATAAGCACAATATGGCTAATAATATGAGTTAGATTGATAATAATAAGTGTAATAAGTATAGTAATTGTCGTTCTATCGATCATAATTGCATAATATGGTTAATAATATGAGTTAGATTGATAATAATAAGAGCAATGAGTATAGTAATTGTCGTACTATCGATCATATAGGCATAATATGGCTAATAATATGAGTTAGATTGATAATAATAAGTGTAAAAAGTAGAGTAATTGTCGTTCGATCGATCATATCTGCATAATATGGTTAACAATATGAGTTAGATTGATAATAATAAGAGTAATGAGTATAGTAATTGTCGTACTATCGATCATATAAGCATAATATGGCTAATAATATGAGTTAGATTGATAATACTAAGAGTAGTGAGTATAGTAATTGTCGTTCTATCGATCATATAAGCATAATATGGCTAATAATATGAGTTAGATTGATAATAATAAGAGTAGTAAGTATAGTATTTGTCGTTCTATCGATCATATAAGCATAATATGGCTAATAATATGAGTTAGATTGATAATAATAACAGTAATAAGTATAGTAATTGTCGTTCTATCGATACTATAAGCATAATATGGCTAATAATATGAGTTAGATTCATAATAATAAGAGTAATAAGTATAGTAATTGTCGTTCTATCGATCATATAAGCATAATATGGCTAATAATATGAGTTAGATTTATAATAATAAGAGTAATAAGTATAGTAATTGTCGTTCTATCGATCATATAAGCACAATATGGCTAATAATATGAGTTAGATTGATAATAATAAGAGTAATAAGTATAGTAATTGTCGTTATATCGATCATATAAGCATAATATGGCTAATAATATGAGTTAGATTGATAATAATAAGTGTAATAAGTATAGTAATTGTCGTTCTATCGGTCATTTAAGCATAATATGGCTAATAATATGAGTCAGATTGATAATAATAACAGTAATAAGTATAGTAATTGTCGTTCTATCCATAATATAAGCATAATATGGCTAATAATATGAGTTAGATTGATAATACTAAGAGTAGTGAGTATAGTAATTCTCGTTCTATCGATCATATAATCATAATATGGCTAATAATATGAGTTAGATTGATAATACTAAGAGTAGTGAGTATAGTAATTGTCGTTCTATCGATCATATAAGCATAATATGGCTAATAATATGAGTTAGAGTGATAATACTAAGAGTAGTGAGTATAGTAATTCTCATTCTATCGATCATATAACCATAATATGGCTAATAGCATGAGTTAGATTGATAATAATAAGAGTAATGAGTATAGTAATTGTCGTTCTATCGATCATATCTGCATAATATGGTTAATAATATGAGTTAGATTGATAATAGTGAGTGTAATAAATATAGTAATTGTCGTTATATCGCTCATATAAGCACAATATGGCTAATAATATGAGTTAGATTGATAATAATAAGTGTAATAAGTATAGTAATTGTCGTTCTATCGATCATAATTGCATAATATGGTTAATAATATGAGTTAGATTGATAATAATAAGAGTAATAAGTATAGTATTTGTCGTTCTATCGATCATATAAGCATAATATGGCTAATAATATGAGTTAGATTGATAATAATAAGTGTAAAAAGTAGAGTAATTGTCGTTCGATCGATCATATCTGCATAATATGGTTAACAATATGAGTTAGATTGATAATAATAAGAGTAATGAGTATAGTAATTGTCGTACTATCGATCATATAAGCATAATATGGCTAATAATGTGAGTTAGATTGATAATAGTGAGTGCAATAAATATAGTAATTGTCGTTCTATCGCTCATATAAGCACAATATGGCTAATAATATGAGTTAGATTGATAATAATAAGAGTAATAAGTATAGTAATTGTCGTTCTATCGATCATATAAGCATAATATGGCTAATAATATGAGTTAGATTGATAATAATAAGAGTAATAAGTATAGTAAATGTCGTGCTATCGATCATATCTGCATAATATGGTTAATAATATGAGTTAGATTGATAATAGTGAGTGTAATAAGTATAGTAATTGTCGTTCTGTCGATCATATTAGCATAATATGGTTAATAATATGAGTTAGATTGATAATAATAAGGGTAATAAGTATAGTAATTGTCGTTCTATCGATCATATAAGCATAATATGGCTAATAATATGAGTTAGAGTGATGATACTAAGAGTAGTGAGTACAGTAATTCTCATTCCATCGATCATATAAGCATAATATGGCTAATAATATGAGTTAGATTGATAATAATAGCAGTAATAAGTACAGTAATTGTCGTTCTATCGATAATATAAGCATAATATGGCTAATAATATGAGTTAGATTGATAATACTAAGAGTAGTGAGTATAGTAATTGTCGTTGTATCGATCATATAAGCATAATATGGCTAATAATATGAGTTAGATTGATAATAATAAGAGTAGTAAGTATAGTATTTGTCGTTCTATCAATCATATAAGCATAATATGGCTTATAATACGAGTTAGATTGATAATAATAAGAGTAATAAGTATAGTAATTGTCGTTCTATCGATCATTTAACCATAATATGGCTAATAATATGAGTTAGATTGATAATAATAAGAGTAATAAGTATAGTAATTGTCGTTCTATCGATAATATAAGCATAATATGGCTAATAATATGAGTTAGATTGATAATACTAAGGGTAGTGAGTATAGTAATTCTCGTTCTATCGATCATATAAGCATAATATGGCTAATAATACGAGTTAGATTGATAATAATAAGAGTAATAAGTATAGTAATTGTCGTTCTATCGATCATATAAGCACAATATGGCTAATAATATGAGTTAGATTGATAATAATAAGAGTAATGAGTATAGTAATTGTCGTTCTATCGATCATATCTGCATAATATGGTTAACAGTATGAGTTAGATTGATAATAATAAGAGTAATAAGTATAGTAATTGTCGTTATATCGATCATAAAACCATAATATGGCTAATAGCATGAGTTGGATTGATAATAATAAGAGTAATGAGTATAGTAATTGTCGTTCTATCGATCATATCTGCATAATATGGTTAATAATATGAGTTAGATTGATAATAGTGAGTGTAATAAATATAGTAATTGTCGTTCTATCGCTCATATTAGCACAATATGGCTAATAACATGAGTTAGATTGATAATAATAAGAGTAATAAGTATAGTAATTGTCGTTCTATCGATCATATAAGCATAATATGGCTAATAATATGAGTTAGAGTGATAATACTAAGAGTAGTGAGTACAGTAATTCTCATTCCATCGATCATATAAGCATAATATGGCTAATAATATGAGTTAGATTGATAATAATAACAGTAATAAGTACAGTAATTGTCGTTCTATCGATAATATAAGCATAATATGGCTAATAATATGAGTTAGATTGATAATACTAAGAGTAGTGAGTACAGTAATTGTCGTTCTATCGATCATATAAGCATAATATGGCTAATAATACGAGTTAGATTGATAATAATAAGAGTAATAAGTATAGTAATTGTCGTTCTATCGATCATTTAACCATAACATGGCTACTAATATGAGTTAGATTGATAATAATAAGAGTAATAAGTATAGTAATTGTCGTTCTATCGATAATGTAAGCATAATATGGCTAATAATATGAGTTAGATTGATAATACTAAGGGTAGTGAGTATAGTAATTCTCGTTCTATCGATCATATAAGCATAATATGGCTAATAATATGAGTTGGATTGATAATAGTAAGAGTAATAAGTATAGTAATTGTCGTTCTATCGATCATATAAGCATAATGTGGCTAATAATATGAGTTAGATTGATAATACTAAGAGTAGTGAGTATAGTAATTCTCATTCTATCGATCATATAAGCATAATATGGCTAATAATATGAGTTAGATAGATAATAATAAGAGTAATGAGTATAGTAATTGTAGTTCTATCGATCATTTAACCATAATATGGCTAATAATATGAGTTAGATTCACAATAATAAGAGTAATAAGTATAGTAATTGTCGTTCTATCGATCATTTAAGCATAATATGGCTAATAATATGAGTTAGATTGATAATAATAAGAGTAATAAGTATAGTAATTGTCGTTCTATCGGTCATTTAAGCATAATATGGCGAATAATATGAGTTGGGTTGATAAAACTAAGAATAATAAGTATAGTAACTGTCGTTCTATCGATCATATAAGCATAATATGCTTAATAATATGAGTTAGATTGATAATAATAAGAGTAATAAGTATAGTAATTGTCGTTCTATCGATCATATCTGCATAATATGGTTAATAATATGAGTTAGATTGATAATAATAAGAGTAATAAGTATAGTATTTGTCGTTCTATCGATCATATAAGCATAATATGGCTAATAATATGAGTTAGATTGATAATAATAAGAGTAATAAGTATAGTAATTGTCGTTCTACCGGTCATTTAAGCATAATATGGCTAATAATATGTGTCAGATTGATAATAATAAGAGTAATAAGTATAGTAATTGTCGTTATATGGATCATATAACCATAATATGGCTAATAGCATGAGTTAGATTGATAATAATAAGAGTAATGAGTATAGTAATTGTCGTTCTATCGATCATTTAACCATAATATGGCTAATAATATGAGTTAGATTGATAATAATAAGAGTAATAAGTATAGTAATTGTCGTTCTATCGATAATATAAGCATAATATGGCTAATAATATGAGTTAGATTGATAATACTAACGGTAGTGAGTATAGTAATTCTCGTTCTATCGATCATATAAGCATAATATGGCTAATAATATGAGTTGGATTGATAATAGTAAGAGTAATAAGTATAGTAATTGTCGTTCTATCGATCATATAAGCATAATGTGGCTAATAATATGAGTTAGATTGATAATACTAAGAGTAGTGAGTATAGTAATTCTCATTCTATCGATCATATAAGCATAATATGGCTAATAATATGAGTTAGATAGATAATAATAAGAGTAATGAGTATAGTAATTGTAGTTCTATCGATCATATCTGCATAATATGGTTAATAATATGAGTTAGATTCATAATAATAACAGTAATAAGTATAGTAATTGTCGTTCTATCGATCATTTAAGCATAATATGGCTAATAATATGAGTTAGATTGATAATAATAAGAGTAATAAGTATAGTTATTGTCGTTCTATCGGTCATTTAAGCATAATATGGCGAATAATATGAGTTGGGTTGATAAAACTAAGAATAATAAGTATAGTAACTGTCGTTCTATCGATCATATAAGCACAATATGGCTAATAATATGAGTTAGATTGATAATAATAAGAGTAATAAGTATAGTAATTGTCGTTATATCGATAATATAAGCATAATATGGCTAATAATATGAGTTAGATTGATAATACTAAGGGTAGTGAGTATAGTAATTCTCGTTCTATCGATCATATAAGCATAATATGGCTAATAATACGAGTTAGATTGATAATAATAAGAGTAATAAGTATAGTAATTGTCGTTCTATCGATCATATAAGCACAATATGGCTAATAATATGAGTTAGATTGATAATAATAAGGGTAATAAGTATAGTAATTGTCGTTCTATCGATCATATAAGCATAATATGGCTAATAATATGAGTTAGAGTGATGATACTAAGAGTAGTGAGTACAGTAATTCTCATTCCATCGATCATATAAGCATAATATGGCTAATAATATGAGTTAGATTGATAATAATAGCAGTAATAAGTACAGTAATTGTCGTTCTATCGATAATATAAGCATAATATGGCTAATAATATGAGTTAGATTGATAATACTAAGAGTAGTGAGTATAGTGATTGTCGTTGTATCGATCATATAAGCATAATATGGCTAATAATATGAGTTAGATTGATAATAATAAGAGTAGTAAGTATAGTATTTGTCGTTCTATCAATCATATAAGCATAATATGGCTAATAATACGAGTTAGATTGATAATAATAAGAGTAATAAGTATAATAATTGTCGTTCTATCGATCATTTAACCATAATATGGCTAATAATATGAGTTAGATTGATAATAATAAGAGTAATAAGTATAGTAATTGTCGTTCTATCGATAATATAAGCATAATATGGCTAATAATATGAGTTAGATTGATAATGCTAACGGTAGTGAGTATAGTAATTCTCGTTCTATCGATCATATAAGCATAATATGGCTAATAATATGAGTTGGATTGATAATAGTAAGAGTAATAAGTATAGTAATTGTCGTTCTATCGATCATATAAGCATAATGTGGCTAATAATATGAGTTAGATTGATAATACTAAGAGTAGTGAGTATAGTAATTCTCATTCTATCGATCATATAAGCATAATATGGCTAATAATATGAGTTAGATAGATAATAATAAGAGTAATGAGTATAGTAATTGTAGTTCTATCGATCATATCTGCATAATATGGTTAATAATATGAGTTAGATTCATAATAATAACAGTAATAAGTATAGTAATTGTCGTTCTATCGATCATTTAAGCATAATATGGCTAATAATATGAGTTAGATTGATAATAATAAGAGTAATAAGTATAGTTATTGTCGTTCTATCGGTCATTTAAGCATAATATGGCGAATAATATGAGTTGGGTTGATAAAACTAAGAATAATAAGTATAGTAACTGTCGTTCTATCGATCATATAAGCACAATATGGCTAATAATATGAGTTAGATTGATAATAATAAGAGTAATAAGTATAGTAATTGTCGTTATATCGATAATATAAGCATAATATGGCTAATAATATGAGTTAGATTGATAATACTAAGGGTAGTGAGTATAGTAATTCTCGTTCTATCGATCATATAAGCATAATATGGCTAATAATACGAGTTAGATTGATAATAATAAGAGTAATAAGTATAGTAATTGTCGTTCTATCGATCATATAAGCACAATATGGCTAATAATATGAGTTAGATTGATAATAATAAGGGTAATAAGTATAGTAATTGTCGTTCTATCGATCATATAAGCATAATATGGCTAATAATATGAGTTAGAGTGATGATACTAAGAGTAGTGAGTACAGTAATTCTCATTCCATCGATCATATAAGCATAATATGGCTAATAATATGAGTTAGATTGATAATAATAGCAGTAATAAGTACAGTAATTGTCGTTCTATCGATAATATAAGCATAATATGGCTAATGATATGAGTTAGATTGATAATACTAAGAGTAGTGAGTATAGTAATTGTCGTTGTATCGATCATATAAGCATAATATGGCTAATAATATGAGTTAGATTGATAATAATAAGAGTAGTAAGTATAGTATTCGTCGTTCTATCGATAATGTAAGCATAATATGGCTAATAATATGAGTTAGATTGATAATACTAAGGGTAGTGAGTATAGTAATTCTCGTTCTATCGATCATATAAGCATAATATGGCTAATAATATGAGTTGGATTGATAATAGTAGGAGTAATAAGTATAGTAATTGTCGTTCTATCGATCATATAAGCATAATGTGGCTAATAATATGAGTTAGATTGATAATACTAAGAGTAGTGAGTATAGTAATTCTCATTCTATCGATCATATAAGCATAATATGGCTAATAATATGAGTTAGATAGATAATAATAAGAGTAATGAGTATAGTAATTGTAGTTCTATCGATCATTTAACCATAATATGGCTAATAATATGAGTTAGATTCACAATAATAAGAGTAATAAGTATAGTAATTGTCGTTCTATCGATCATTTAAGCATAATATGGCTAATAATATGAGTTAGATTGATAATAATAAGAGTAATAAGTATAGTAATTGTCGTTCTATCGGTCATTTAAGCATAATATGGCGAATAATATGAGTTGGGTTGATAAAACTAAGAATAATAAGTATAGTAACTGTCGTTCTATCGATAATATAAGCATAATATGGCTAATAATATGAGTTAGATTGATAATACTAACGGTAGTGAGTATAGTAATTCTCGTTCTATCGATCATATAAGCATAATATGGCTAATAATATGAGTTGGATTGATAATAGTAAGAGTAATAAGTATAGTAATTGTCGTTCTATCGATCATATAAGCATAATGTGGCTAATAATATGAGTTAGATTGATAATACTAAGAGTAGTGAGTATAGTAATTCTCATTCTATCGATCATATAAGCATAATATGGCTAATAATATGAGTTAGATAGATAATAATAAGAGTAATGAGTATAGTAATTGTAGTTCTATCGATCATATCTGCATAATATGGTTAATAATATGAGTTAGATTCATAATAATAACAGTAATAAGTATAGTAATTGTCGTTCTATCGATCATTTAAGCATAATATGGCTAATAATATGAGTTAGATTGATAATAATAAGAGTAATAAGTATAGTTATTGTCGTTCTATCGGTCATTTAAGCATAATATGGCGAATAATATGAGTTGGGTTGATAAAACTAAGAATAATAAGTATAGTAACTGTCGTTCTATCGATCATATAAGCACAATATGGCTAATAATATGAGTTAGATTGATAATAATAAGAGTAATAAGTATAGTAATTGTCGTTATATCGATAATATAAGCATAATATGGCTAATAATATGAGTTAGATTGATAATACTAAGGGTAGTGAGTATAGTAATTCTCGTTCTATCGATCATATAAGCATAATATGGCTAATAATACGAGTTAGATTGATAATAATAAGAGTAATAAGTATAGTAATTGTCGTTCTATCGATCATATAAGCACAATATGGCTAATAATATGAGTTAGATTGATAATAATAAGGGTAATAAGTATAGTAATTGTCGTTCTATCGATCATATAAGCATAATATGGCTAATAATATGAGTTAGAGTGATGATACTAAGAGTAGTGAGTACAGTAATTCTCATTCCATCGATCATATAAGCATAATGTGGCTAATAATATGAGTTAGATTGATAATACTAAGAGTAGTGAGTATAGTAATTCTCATTCTATCGATCATATAAGCATAATATGGCTAATAATATGAGTTAGATAGATAATAATAAGAGTAATGAGTATAGTAATTGTAGTTCTATCGATCATATCTGCATAATATGGTTAATAATATGAGTTAGATTCATAATAATAACAGTAATAAGTATAGTAATTGTCGTTCTATCGATCATTTAAGCATAATATGGCTAATAATATGAGTTAGATTGATAATAATAAGAGTAATAAGTATAGTTATTGTCGTTCTATCGGTCATTTAAGCATAATATGGCGAATAATATGAGTTGGGTTGATAAAACTAAGAATAATAAGTATAGTAACTGTCGTTCTATCGATCATATAAGCACAATATGGCTAATAATATGAGTTAGATTGATAATAATAAGAGTAATAAGTATAGTAATTGTCGTTATATCGATAATATAAGCATAATATGGCTAATAATATGAGTTAGATTGATAATACTAAGGGTAGTGAGTATAGTAATTCTCGTTCTATCGATCATATAAGCATAATATGGCTAATAATACGAGTTAGATTGATAATAATAAGAGTAATAAGTATAGTAATTGTCGTTCTATCGATCATATAAGCACAATATGGCTAATAATATGAGTTAGATTGATAATAATAAGGGTAATAAGTATAGTAATTGTCGTTCTATCGATCATATAAGCATAATATGGCTAATAATATGAGTTAGAGTGATGATACTAAGAGTAGTGAGTACAGTAATTCTCATTCCATCGATCATATAAGCATAATATGGCTAATAATATGAGTTAGATTGATAATAATAGCAGTAATAAGTACAGTAATTGTCGTTCTATCGATAATATAAGCATAATATGGCTAATAATATGAGTTAGATTGATAATACTAAGAGTAGTGAGTATAGTGATTGTCGTTGTATCGATCATATAAGCATAATATGGCTAATAATATGAGTTAGATTGATAATAATAAGAGTAGTAAGTATAGTATTTGTCGTTCTATCAATCATATAAGCATAATATGGCTAATAATACGAGTTAGATTGATAATAATAAGAGTAATAAGTATAGTAATTGTCGTTCTATCGATCATTTAACCATAATATGGCTAATAATATGAGTTAGATTGATAATAATAAGAGTAATAAGTATAGTAATTGTCGTTCTATCGATAATATAAGCATAATATGGCTAATAATATGAGTTAGATTGATAATGCTAACGGTAGTGAGTATAGTAATTCTCGTTCTATCGATCATATAAGCATAATATGGCTAATAATATGAGTTGGATTGATAATAGTAAGAGTAATAAGTATAGTAATTGTCGTTCTATCGATCATATAAGCATAATGTGGCTAATAATATGAGTTAGATTGATAATACTAAGAGTAGTGAGTATAGTAATTCTCATTCTATCGATCATATAAGCATAATATGGCTAATAATATGAGTTAGATAGATAATAATAAGAGTAATGAGTATAGTAATTGTAGTTCTATCGATCATATCTGCATAATATGGTTAATAATATGAGTTAGATTCATAATAATAACAGTAATAAGTATAGTAATTGTCGTTCTATCGATCATTTAAGCATAATATGGCTAATAATATGAGTTAGATTGATAATAATAAGAGTAATAAGTATAGTTATTGTCGTTCTATCGGTCATTTAAGCATAATATGGCGAATAATATGAGTTGGGTTGATAAAACTAAGAATAATAAGTATAGTAACTGTCGTTCTATCGATCATATAAGCACAATATGGCTAATAATATGAGTTAGATTGATAATAATAAGAGTAATAAGTATAGTAATTGTCGTTATATCGATAATATAAGCATAATATGGCTAATAATATGAGTTAGATTGATAATACTAAGGGTAGTGAGTATAGTAATTCTCGTTCTATCGATCATATAAGCATAATATGGCTAATAATACGAGTTAGATTGATAATAATAAGAGTAATAAGTATAGTAATTGTCGTTCTATCGATCATATAAGCACAATATGGCTAATAATATGAGTTAGATTGATAATAATAAGGGTAATAAGTATAGTAATTGTCGTTCTATCGATCATATAAGCATAATATGGCTAATAATATGAGTTAGAGTGATGATACTAAGAGTAGTGAGTACAGTAATTCTCATTCCATCGATCATATAAGCATAATATGGCTAATAATATGAGTTAGATTGATAATAATAGCAGTAATAAGTACAGTAATTGTCGTTCTATCGATAATATAAGCATAATATGGCTAATAATATGAGTTAGATTGATAATACTAAGAGTAGTGAGTATAGTAATTGTCGTTGTATCGATCATATAAGCATAATATGGCTAATAATATGAGTTAGATTGATAATAATAAGAGTAGTAAGTATAGTATTTGTCGTTCTATCAATCATATAAGCATAATATGGCTAATAATACGAGTTAGATTGATAATAATAAGAGTAATAAGTATAGTAATTGTCGTTCTATCGATCATTTAACCATAATATGGCTAATAATATGAGTTAGATTGATAATAATAAGAGTAATAAGTATAGTAATTGTCGTTCTATCGATAATATAAGCATAATATGGCTAATAATATGAGTTAGATTGATAATACTAAGGGTAGTGAGTATAGTAATTCTCGTTCTATCGATCATATAAGCATAATATGGCTAATAATACGAGTTAGATTGATAATAATAAGAGTAATAAGTATAGTAATTGTCGTTCTATCGATCATATAAGCACAATATGGCTAATAATATGAGTTAGATTGATAATAATAAGGGTAATAAGTATAGTAATTGTCGTTCTATCGATCATATAAGCATAATATGGCTAATAATATGAGTTAGAGTGATGATACTAAGAGTAGTGAGTACAGTAATTCTCATTCCATCGATCATATAAGCATAATATGGCTAATAATATGAGTTAGATTGATAATAATAGCAGTAATAAGTACAGTAATTGTCGTTCTATCGATAATATAAGCATAATATGGCTAATGATATGAGTTAGATTGATAATACTAAGAGTAGTGAGTATAGTAATTGTCGTTGTATCGATCATATAAGCATAATATGGCTAATAATATGAGTTAGATTGATAATAATAAGAGTAGTAAGTATAGTATTCGTCGTTCTATCGATAATGTAAGCATAATATGGCTAATAATATGAGTTAGATTGATAATACTAAGGGTAGTGAGTATAGTAATTCTCGTTCTATCGATCATATAAGCATAATATGGCTAATAATATGAGTTGGATTGATAATAGTAGGAGTAATAAGTATAGTAATTGTCGTTCTATCGATCATATAAGCATAATGTGGCTAATAATATGAGTTAGATTGATAATACTAAGAGTAGTGAGTATAGTAATTCTCATTCTATCGATCATATAAGCATAATATGGCTAATAATATGAGTTAGATAGATAATAATAAGAGTAATGAGTATAGTAATTGTAGTTCTATCGATCATTTAACCATAATATGGCTAATAATATGAGTTAGATTCACAATAATAAGAGTAATAAGTATAGTAATTGTCGTTCTATCGATCATTTAAGCATAATATGGCTAATAATATGAGTTAGATTGATAATAATAAGAGTAATAAGTATAGTAATTGTCGTTCTATCGGTCATTTAAGCATAATATGGCGAATAATATGAGTTGGGTTGATAAAACTAAGAATAATAAGTATAGTAACTGTCGTTCTATCGATAATATAAGCATAATATGGCTAATAATATGAGTTAGATTGATAATACTAACGGTAGTGAGTATAGTAATTCTCGTTCTATCGATCATATAAGCATAATATGGCTAATAATATGAGTTGGATTGATAATAGTAAGAGTAATAAGTATAGTAATTGTCGTTCTATCGATCATATAAGCATAATGTGGCTAATAATATGAGTTAGATTGATAATACTAAGAGTAGTGAGTATAGTAATTCTCATTCTATCGATCATATAAGCATAATATGGCTAATAATATGAGTTAGATAGATAATAATAAGAGTAATGAGTATAGTAATTGTAGTTCTATCGATCATATCTGCATAATATGGTTAATAATATGAGTTAGATTCATAATAATAACAGTAATAAGTATAGTAATTGTCGTTCTATCGATCATTTAAGCATAATATGGCTAATAATATGAGTTAGATTGATAATAATAAGAGTAATAAGTATAGTTATTGTCGTTCTATCGGTCATTTAAGCATAATATGGCGAATAATATGAGTTGGGTTGATAAAACTAAGAATAATAAGTATAGTAACTGTCGTTCTATCGATCATATAAGCACAATATGGCTAATAATATGAGTTAGATTGATAATAATAAGAGTAATAAGTATAGTAATTGTCGTTATATCGATAATATAAGCATAATATGGCTAATAATATGAGTTAGATTGATAATACTAAGGGTAGTGAGTATAGTAATTCTCGTTCTATCGATCATATAAGCATAATATGGCTAATAATACGAGTTAGATTGATAATAATAAGAGTAATAAGTATAGTAATTGTCGTTCTATCGATCATATAAGCACAATATGGCTAATAATATGAGTTAGATTGATAATAATAAGGGTAATAAGTATAGTAATTGTCGTTCTATCGATCATATAAGCATAATATGGCTAATAATATGAGTTAGAGTGATGATACTAAGAGTAGTGAGTACAGTAATTCTCATTCCATCGATCATATAAGCATAATGTGGCTAATAATATGAGTTAGATTGATAATACTAAGAGTAGTGAGTATAGTAATTCTCATTCTATCGATCATATAAGCATAATATGGCTAATAATATGAGTTAGATAGATAATAATAAGAGTAATGAGTATAGTAATTGTAGTTCTATCGATCATATCTGCATAATATGGTTAATAATATGAGTTAGATTCATAATAATAACAGTAATAAGTATAGTAATTGTCGTTCTATCGATCATTTAAGCATAATATGGCTAATAATATGAGTTAGATTGATAATAATAAGAGTAATAAGTATAGTTATTGTCGTTCTATCGGTCATTTAAGCATAATATGGCGAATAATATGAGTTGGGTTGATAAAACTAAGAATAATAAGTATAGTAACTGTCGTTCTATCGATCATATAAGCACAATATGGCTAATAATATGAGTTAGATTGATAATAATAAGAGTAATAAGTATAGTAATTGTCGTTATATCGATAATATAAGCATAATATGGCTAATAATATGAGTTAGATTGATAATACTAAGGGTAGTGAGTATAGTAATTCTCGTTCTATCGATCATATAAGCATAATATGGCTAATAATACGAGTTAGATTGATAATAATAAGAGTAATAAGTATAGTAATTGTCGTTCTATCGATCATATAAGCACAATATGGCTAATAATATGAGTTAGATTGATAATAATAAGGGTAATAAGTATAGTAATTGTCGTTCTATCGATCATATAAGCATAATATGGCTAATAATATGAGTTAGAGTGATGATACTAAGAGTAGTGAGTACAGTAATTCTCATTCCATCGATCATATAAGCATAATATGGCTAATAATATGAGTTAGATTGATAATAATAGCAGTAATAAGTACAGTAATTGTCGTTCTATCGATAATATAAGCATAATATGGCTAATAATATGAGTTAGATTGATAATACTAAGAGTAGTGAGTATAGTGATTGTCGTTGTATCGATCATATAAGCATAATATGGCTAATAATATGAGTTAGATTGATAATAATAAGAGTAGTAAGTATAGTATTTGTCGTTCTATCAATCATATAAGCATAATATGGCTAATAATACGAGTTAGATTGATAATAATAAGAGTAATAAGTATAGTAATTGTCGTTCTATCGATCATTTAACCATAATATGGCTAATAATATGAGTTAGATTGATAATAATAAGAGTAATAAGTATAGTAATTGTCGTTCTATCGATAATATAAGCATAATATGGCTAATAATATGAGTTAGATTGATAATGCTAACGGTAGTGAGTATAGTAATTCTCGTTCTATCGATCATATAAGCATAATATGGCTAATAATATGAGTTGGATTGATAATAGTAAGAGTAATAAGTATAGTAATTGTCGTTCTATCGATCATATAAGCATAATGTGGCTAATAATATGAGTTAGATTGATAATACTAAGAGTAGTGAGTATAGTAATTCTCATTCTATCGATCATATAAGCATAATATGGCTAATAATATGAGTTAGATAGATAATAATAAGAGTAATGAGTATAGTAATTGTAGTTCTATCGATCATATCTGCATAATATGGTTAATAATATGAGTTAGATTCATAATAATAACAGTAATAAGTATAGTAATTGTCGTTCTATCGATCATTTAAGCATAATATGGCTAATAATATGAGTTAGATTGATAATAATAAGAGTAATAAGTATAGTTATTGTCGTTCTATCGGTCATTTAAGCATAATATGGCGAATAATATGAGTTGGGTTGATAAAACTAAGAATAATAAGTATAGTAACTGTCGTTCTATCGATCATATAAGCACAATATGGCTAATAATATGAGTTAGATTGATAATAATAAGAGTAATAAGTATAGTAATTGTCGTTATATCGATAATATAAGCATAATATGGCTAATAATATGAGTTAGATTGATAATACTAAGGGTAGTGAGTATAGTAATTCTCGTTCTATCGATCATATAAGCATAATATGGCTAATAATACGAGTTAGATTGATAATAATAAGAGTAATAAGTATAGTAATTGTCGTTCTATCGATCATATAAGCACAATATGGCTAATAATATGAGTTAGATTGATAATAATAAGGGTAATAAGTATAGTAATTGTCGTTCTATCGATCATATAAGCATAATATGGCTAATAATATGAGTTAGAGTGATGATACTAAGAGTAGTGAGTACAGTAATTCTCATTCCATCGATCATATAAGCATAATATGGCTAATAATATGAGTTAGATTGATAATAATAGCAGTAATAAGTACAGTAATTGTCGTTCTATCGATAATATAAGCATAATATGGCTAATAATATGAGTTAGATTGATAATACTAAGAGTAGTGAGTATAGTAATTGTCGTTGTATCGATCATATAAGCATAATATGGCTAATAATATGAGTTAGATTGATAATAATAAGAGTAGTAAGTATAGTATTTGTCGTTCTATCAATCATATAAGCATAATATGGCTAATAATACGAGTTAGATTGATAATAATAAGAGTAATAAGTATAGTAATTGTCGTTCTATCGATCATTTAACCATAATATGGCTAATAATATGAGTTAGATTGATAATAATAAGAGTAATAAGTATAGTAATTGTCGTTCTATCGATAATATAAGCATAATATGGCTAATAATATGAGTTAGATTGATAATACTAAGGGTAGTGAGTATAGTAATTCTCGTTCTATCGATCATATAAGCATAATATGGCTAATAATACGAGTTAGATTGATAATAATAAGAGTAATAAGTATAGTAATTGTCGTTCTATCGATCATATAAGCACAATATGGCTAACAATATGAGTTAGATTGATAATAATAAGAGTAATGAGTATAGTAATTGTCGTTCTATCGATCATATCTGCATAATATGGTTAACAGTATGAGTTAGATTGATAATAATAAGAGTAATAAGTATAGTAATTGTCGTTATATCGATCATAAAACCATAATATGGCTAATAGCATGAGTTGGATTGATAATAATAAGAGTAATGAGTATAGTAATTGTCGTTCTATCGATCATATCTGCATAATATGGTTAATAATATGAGTTAGATTGATAATAGTGAGTGTAATAAATATAGTAATTGTCGTTCTATCGCTCATATTAGCACAATATGGCTAATAACATGAGTTAGATTGATAATAATAAGAGTAATAAGTATAGTAATTGTCGTTCTATCGATCATATAAGCATAATATGGCTAATAATATGAGTTAGAGTGATAATACTAAGAGTAGTGAGTACAGTAATTCTCATTCCATCGATCATATAAGCATAATATGGCTAATAATATGAGTTAGATTGATAATAATAACAGTAATAAGTACAGTAATTGTCGTTCTATCGATAATATAAGCATAATATGGCTAATAATATGAGTTAGATTGATAATACTAAGAGTAGTGAGTACAGTAATTGTCGTTCTATCGATCATATAAGCATAATATGGCTAATAATATGAGTTAGATTGATAATAATAAGAGTAGTAAGTATAGTATTTGTCGTTCTGTCGATCATATAAGCATAATATGGCTAATAATACGAGTTAGATTGATAATAATAAGAGTAATAAGTATAGTAATTGTCGTTCTATCGATCATTTAACCATAACATGGCTACTAATATGAGTTAGATTGATAATAATAAGAGTAATAAGTATAGTAATTGTCGTTCTATCGATAATATAAGCATAATATGGCTAATAATATGAGTTAGATTGATAATACTAAGGGTAGTGAGTATAGTAATTCTCGTTCTATCGATCATATAAGCATAATATGGCTAATAATATGAGTTGGATTGATAATAGTAAGAGTAATAAGTATAGTAATTGTCGTTCTATCGATCATATAAGCATAATGTGGCTAATAATATGAGTTAGATTGATAATACTAAGAGTAGTGAGTATAGTAATTCTCATTCTATCGATCATATAAGCATAATATGGCTAATAATATGAGTTAGATAGATAATAATAAGAGTAATGAGTATAGTAATTGTAGTTCTATCGATCATTTAACCATAATATGGCTAATAATATGAGTTAGATTCACAATAATAAGAGTAATAAGTATAGTAATTGTCGTTCTATCGATCATTTAAGCATAATATGGCTAATAATATGAGTTAGATTGATAATAATAAGAGTAATAAGTATAGTAATTGTCGTTCTATCGGTCATTTAAGCATAATATGGCGAATAATATGAGTTGGGTTGATAAAACTAAGAATAATAAGTATAGTAACTGTCGTTCTATCGATCATATAAGCATAATATGCTTAATAATATGAGTTAGATTGATAATAATAAGAGTAATAAGTATAGTAATTGTCGTTCTACCGGTCATTTAAGCATAATATGGCTAATAATATGTGTCAGATTGATAATAATAAGAGTAATAAGTATAGTAATTGTCGTTATATGGATCATATAACCATAATATGGCTAATAGCATGAGTTAGATTGATAATAATAAGAGTAATGAGTATAGTAATTGTCGTTCTATCGATCATTTAACCATAATATGGCTAATAATATAAGTTAGATTGATAATAATAAGAGTAATAAGTATAGTAATTGTCGTTCTATCGATAATATAAGCATAATATGGCTAATAATATGAGTTAGATTGATAATACTAACGGTAGTGAGTATAGTAATTCTCGTTCTATCGATCATATAAGCATAATATGGCTAATAATATGAGTTGGATTGATAATAGTAAGAGTAATAAGTATAGTAATTGTCGTTCTATCGATCATATAAGCATAATGTGGCTAATAATATGAGTTAGATTGATAATACTAAGAGTAGTGAGTATAGTAATTCTCATTCTATCGATCATATAAGCATAATATGGCTAATAATATGAGTTAGATGGATAATAATAAGAGTAATGAGTATAGTAATTGTAGTTCTATCGATCATATCTGCATAATATGGTTAATAATATGAGTTAGATTCATAATAATAACAGTAATAAGTATAGTAATTGTCGTTCTATCGATCATTTAAGCATAATATGGCTAATAATATGAGTTAGATTGATAATAATAAGAGTAATAAGTATAGTTATTGTCGTTCTATCGGTCATTTAAGCATAATATGGCGAATAATATGAGTTGGGTTGATAAAACTAAGAATAATAAGTATAGTAACTGTCGTTCTATCGATCATATAAGCACAATATGGCTAATAATATGAGTTAGATTGATAATAATAAGAGTAATAAGTATAGTAATTGTCGTTATATCGATCATATAACCATAATATGGCTAAGAGCATGAGTTAGATTGATAATAATAAGAGTAATAAGTATAGTAATTGTCGTTCTATCGGTCATTTAAGCATAATATGGCGAATAATATGAGTTGGGTTGATAAAACTAAGAATAATAAGTATAGTAACTGTCGTTCTATCGATCATATAAGCATAATATGGTTAATAATATGACTTAGAATGATAATAATAAGAGTAATAAGTATAGTAATTGTCGTTCTATCGGTCATTTAAGCATAATATGGTTAATAATATGAGTTGGGTTGATAAAACTAAGAATAATAAGTATAGTAACTGTCGTTCTATCGATCATATAAGCATAATATGGTTAATAATATGAGTTAGAATGATAATAATAAGAGTAATAAGTATAGTAATTGTCGTTCTATCGATCATATCTGCATAATATGGTTAATAATATGAGTTAGATTGATAATAATAAGAGTAACAAGTATAGTATTCGTCGTTCTATCGATCATATAAGCATAATATGGCTAATAATATGAGTTAGATTGATAATAATAAGAGTAATAAGTATAGTAATTGTCGTTCTATCGGTCATTTAAGCATAATATGGCTAATAATATGTGTCAGATTGATAATAATAACAGTAATAAGTATAGTAATTGTCGTTCTATCGATAATATAAGCATAATATGGCTAATAATATGAGTTAGATTGATAATAATAAGAGGAATAAGTATAGTAATTGTCGTTCTATCGGTCATTTAATCATAATATGGCGAATAATATGAGTTGGGTCGATAAAACTAAGAATAATAAGTATAGTAACTGTCGTTCTATCGATCATATAAGCATAATATGCTTAATAATATGAGTTAGAATGATAATAATAAGAGTAATAAGTATAGTAATTGTCGTTCTATCGATCATATCTGCATAATATGGTTAATAATATGAGTTAGATTGATAATAATAAGAGTAATAAGTATAGTAATTCTCATTCTATCGATCATACAAGCATAATATGACTAATAATATGAGTTAGATTGATAATAATAAGAGTAATAAGTATAGTAATTGTCATTCTCTCGATCATATAAGCATAATATGGCTAATAATATGAGTTAGAGTGATAATACTAAGAGTAGTGAGTATAGTAATTCTCATTCTATCGATCATATAAGCATAATATGGCTAATAATAGGAGTTAGATTGATAATAATAACAGTAATAAGTATAGTAATTGTCGTTCTATCGATAATATAAGCATAATATGGCTAATAATATGAGTTAGATTCACAATAATAAGAGTAATAAGTATAGTAATTGTCGTTCTATCGATCATATAAGCATAATATGGCTAATAATATGAGTTAGATTTATAATAATAAGAGTAATAAGTATAGTAATTGTCGTTATATCGATAATATAAGCATAATATGGCTAATAATATGAGTTAGATTGATAATACTAAGGGTAGTGAGTATAGTAATTCTCGTTCTATCGATCATATAAGCATAATATGGCTAATAATACGAGTTAGATTGATAATAATAAGAGTAATAAGTATAGTAATTGTCGTTCTATCGATCATATAAGCACAATATGGCTAATAATATGAGTTAGATTGATAATAATAAGGGTAATAAGTATAGTAATTGTCGTTCTATCGATCATATAAGCATAATATGGCTAATAATATGAGTTAGAGTGATGATACTAAGAGTAGTGAGTACAGTAATTCTCATTCCATCGATCATATAAGCATAATATGGCTAATAATATGAGTTAGATTGATAATAATAGCAGTAATAAGTACAGTAATTGTCGTTCTATCGATAATATAAGCATAATATGGCTAATAATATGAGTTAGATTGATAATACTAAGAGTAGTGAGTATAGTAATTGTCGTTGTATCGATCATATAAGCATAATATGGCTAATAATATGAGTTAGATTGATAATAATAAGAGTAGTAAGTATAGTATTTGTCGTTCTATCAATCATATAAGCATAATATGGCTAATAATACGAGTTAGATTGATAATAATAAGAGTAATAAGTATAGTAATTGTCGTTCTATCGATCATTTAACCATAAAATGGCTAATAATATGAGTTAGATTGATAATAATAAGAGTAATAAGTATAGTAATTGTCGTTCTATCGATAATATAAGCATAATATGGCTAATAATATGAGTTAGATTGATAATACTAAGGGTAGTGAGTATAGTAATTCTCGTTCTATCGATCATATAAGCATAATATGGCTAATAATACGAGTTAGATTGATAATAATAAGAGTAATAAGTATAGTAATTGTCGTTCTATCGATCATATAAGCACAATATGGCTAATAATATGAGTTAGATTGATAATAATAAGAGTAATGAGTATAGTAATTGTCGTTCTATCGATCATATCTGCATAATATGGTTAACAGTATGAGTTAGATTGATAATAATAAGAGTAATAAGTATAGTAATTGTCGTTATATCGATCATAAAACCATAATATGGCTAATAGCATGAGTTGGATTGATAATAATAAGAGTAATGAGTATAGTAATTGTCGTTCTATCGATCATATCTGCATAATATGGTTAATAATATGAGTTAGATTGATAATAGTGAGTGTAATAAATATAGTAATTGTCGTTCTATCGCTCATATTAGCACAATATGGCTAATAACATGAGTTAGATTGATAATAATAAGAGTAATAAGTATAGTAATTGTCGTTCTATCGATCATATAAGCATAATATGGCTAATAATATGAGTTAGAGTGATAATACTAAGAGTAGTGAGTACAGTAATTCTCATTCCATCGATCATATAAGCATAATATGGCTAATAATATGAGTTAGATTGATAATAATAACAGTAATAAGTACAGTAATTGTCGTTCTATCGATAATATAAGCATAATATGGCTAATAATATGAGTTAGATTGATAATACTAAGAGTAGTGAGTACAGTAATTGTCGTTCTATCGATCATATAAGCATAATATGGCTAATAATATGAGTTAGATTGATAATAATAAGAGTAGTAAGTATAGTATTTGTCGTTCTATCGATCATATAAGCATAATATGGCTAATAATACGAGTTAGATTGATAATAATAAGAGTAATAAGTATAGTAATTGTCGTTCTATCGATCATTTAACCATAACATGGCTACTGATATGAGTTAGATTGATAATAATAAGAGTAATAAGTATAGTAATTGTCGTTCTATCGATAATATAAGCATAATATGGCTAATAATATGAGTTAGATTGATAATACTAAGGGTAGTGAGTATAGTAATTCTCGTTCTATCGATCATATAAGCATAATATGGCTAATAATATGAGTTGGATTGATAATAGTAAGAGTAATAAGTATAGTAATTGTCGTTCTATCGATCATATAAGCATAATGTGGCTAATAATATGAGTTAGATTGATAATACTAAGAGTAGTGAGTATAGTAATTCTCATTCTATCGATCATATAAGCATAATATGGCTAATAATATGAGTTAGATAGATAATAATAAGAGTAATGAGTATAGTAGTTGTAGTTCTATCGATCATTTAACCATAATATGGCTAATAATATGAGTTAGATTCACAATAATAAGAGTAATAAGTATAGTAATTGTCGTTCTATCGATCATTTAAGCATAATATGGCTAATAATATGAGTTAGATTGATAATAATAAGAGTAATAAGTATAGTAATTGTCGTTCTATCGGTCATTTAAGCATAATATGGCGAATAATATGAGTTGGGTTGATAAAACTAAGAATAATAAGTATAGTAACTGTCGTTCTATCGATCATATAAGCATAATATGCTTAATAATATGAGTTAGATTGATAATAATAAGAGTAATAAGTATAGTAATTGTCGTTCTATCGATCATATCTGCATAATATGGTTAATAATATGAGTTAGATTGATAATAATAAGAGTAATAAGTATAGTATTTGTCGTTCTATCGATCATATAAGCATAATATGGCTAATAATATGAGTTAGATTGATAATAATAAGAGTAATAAGTATAGTAATTGTCGTTCTACCGGTCATTTAAGCATAATATGGCTAATAATATGTGTCAGATTGATAATAATAAGAGTAATAAGTATAGTAATTGTCGTTCTATCGATAATATAAGCATAATATGGCTAATAATATGAGTTAGATTGATAATACTAACGGTAGTGAGTATAGTAATTCTCGTTCTATCGATCATATAAGCATAATATGGCTAATAATATGAGTTGGATTGATAATAGTAAGAGTAATAAGTATAGTAATTGTCGTTCTATCGATAATATAAGCATAATATGGCTAATAATATGAGTTAGATTGATAATACTAACGGTAGTGAGTATAGTAATTCTCGTTCTATCGATCATATAAGCATAATATGGCTAATAATATGAGTTGGATTGATAATAGTAAGAGTAATAAGTATAGTAATTGTCGTTCTATCGATCATATAAGCATAATGTGGCTAATAATATGAGTTAGATTGATAATACTAAGAGTAGTGAGTATAGTTATTCTCATTCTATCGATCATATAAGCATAATATGGCTAATAATATGAGTTAGATAGATAATAATAAGAGTAATGAGTATAGTAATTGTAGTTCTATCGATCATATCTGCATAATATGGTTAATAATATGAGTTAGATTCATAATAATAACAGTAATAAGTATAGTAATTGTCGTTCTATCGATCATTTAAGCATAATATGGCTAATAATATGAGTTAGATTGATAATAATAAGAGTAATAAGTATAGTTATTGTCGTTCTATCGGTCATTTAAGCATAATATGGCGAATAATATGAGTTGGGTTGATAAAACTAAGAATAATAAGTATAGTAACTGTCGTTCTATCGATCATATAAGCACAATATGGCTAATAATATGAGTTAGATTGATAATAATAAGAGTAATAAGTATAGTAATTGTCGTTATATCGATCATATAACCATAATATGGCTAAGAGCATGAGTTAGATTGATAATAATAAGAGTAATAAGTATAGTAATTGTCGTTCTATCGGTCATTTAAGCATAATATGGCGAATAATATGAGTTGGGTTGATAAAACTAAGAATAATAAGTATAGTAACTGTCGTTCTATCGATCATATAAGCATAATATGGTTAATAATATGACTTAGAATGATAATAATAAGAGTAATAAGTATAGTAATTGTCGTTCTATCGGTCATTTAAGCATAATATGGTTAATAATATGAGTTGGGTTGATAAAACTAAGATAATAAGTATAGTAACTGTCGTTCTATCGATCATATAAGCATAATATGGTTAATAATATGAGTTAGAATGATAATAATAAGAGTAATAAGTATAGTAATTGTCGTTCTATCGATCATATCTGCATAATATGGTTAATAATATGAGTTAGATTGATAATAATAAGAGTAACAAGTATAGTATTCGTCGTTCTATCGATCATATAAGCATAATATGGCTAATAATATGAGTTAGATTGATAATAATAAGAGTAATAAGTATAGTAATTCTCATCTATCGATCATACAAGCATAATATGACTAATAATATGAGTTAGATTGATAATAATAAGAGTAATAGTATAGTAATTGTCATTCTCTCGATCATATAAGCATAATATGGCTAATAATATGAGTTAGAGTGATAATACTAAGAGTAGTGAGTATAGTAATTCTCATTCTATCGATCATATAAGCATAATATGGCTAATAATAGGAGGTAGATTGATAATAATAACAGTAATAAGTATAGTAATTGTCGTTCTATCGATAATATAAGCATAATATGGCTAATAATATGAGTTAGATTCACAATAATAAGAGTAATAAGTATAGTAATTGTCGTTCTATCGATCATATAAGCACAATATGGCTAATAATATGAGTTAGATTGATAATAATAAGAGTAATAAGTATAGTAATTGTCGTTATATGGATCATATAAGCACAATATGGCTAATAATATGAGTTAGATTGATAATAATAAGAGTAATAAGTATAGTAATTGTCGTTCTATCGATCATATAAGCATAATATGGCTAATAATACGAGTTAGATTGATAATAATAAGAGTAATAAGTATAGTAATTGTCGTTCTATCGATCATTTAACCATAACATGGCAAATAATATGAGTTAGATTGATAATAATAAGAGTAATACGTATAGTAATTGTCGTTCTATCGATAATATAAGCATAATATGGCTAATAATATGAGTTAGATTGATAATACTAAGGGTAGTGAGTATAGTAATTCTCGTTCTACCGATCATATAAGCATAATATGGCTAATAATATGAGTTGGATTGATAATAATAAGAGTAATAAGTATAGTAATTGTAGTTCTATCGATCATATCTGCATAATATGGTTAATAATATGAGTTAGATTCATAATAATAACAGTAATAAGTATAGTAGTTGTCGTTCTATCGAACATTTAAGCATAATATGGCTAATAATATGAGTTAGATTGATAATAATAAGAGTAATAAGTATAGTAATTGTCGTTCTATCGGTCATTTAAGCATAATATGGCGAATAAAATGAGTTGGGTTGATAAAACTAAGAATGATAAGTATAGTAACTGTCGTTCTATCGATCATATAAGCATAATATGGTTAATCATATGAGTTAGAATGATAATAATAAGAGTAATAAGTATAGTAATTGTCGTTCTATCGATCATATCTGCATAATATGGTTAATAATATGAGTTAGATTGATAATAGTGAGTGTAATAAGTATAGTGAATGTCGTTCTATCGATCATATCAGCATAATATGGGTAATAATATGAGTTGGATTGATCATAATAAGAGTAATGAGTATAGTAATTGTAGTTCTATCGATCATATAAGCATAATATGGCTAATAATATGAGTAAGATTCATAATAATAAGAGTAATAAGTATAGTAATTGTCGTTCTATCGATCATTTAAGCATAATATGGCGAATAATATGAGTTGGGTTGATAATAATAAGAGTAATAAGTATAGTAAATGTCGCGCTATCGATCATATCTGCATAATATGGTTAATAATATGAGTTAGATTGATAATAGTGAGTGTAATAAGTATAGTAATTGTCGTTCTGTCGATCATATTAGCATAATGTGGTTAATAATATGAGTTGGATTGATAATAATAAGAGTAATAAGTATAGTATTTGTCGTTCTATCGATCATATAAGCATGATATGGCTAATAATACGAGTTAGATTGATAATACTATGAGTAGTGAGTATAGTAATTCTCGTTCTATCGATCATATAAGGATAATATGGCTAATAATATGAGTTAGATTGATAATAATAAGAGTAATGAGTATAGTAATTGAAGCTCTATCGATCATTTAAGCATAATATGGCTAATAATATGAGTTAGATTGATAATAATAAGAGTAATGAGTATAGTAATTGTAGTTCTATCGATCATATCTGCATAATATGGTTAATAATATGAGTTAGATTGATAATAATAAGAGTAATAAGTATAGTATTTGTCGTTCTATCGATCATATAAGCATAATATGGTTAATAATATGAGTTAGATTCATAATAGTAACAGTAATAAGTATAGTAATTGTCGTTCTATCGATAATATAACCATAATATGGCTAATAATATGAGTTAGATTGATAATAATAAGAGGAATAAGTACAGTAATTGTCGTTCTATCGATCATATAAGCATAATATGGCTAATAATATGAGTTAGATTCATAATAATAAGAGTAATAAGTATAGTAATTGTCGTTCTATCGATCATATAAGCATAATATGGCTAATAATATGAGTTAGATTGATAATACTAAGAGTAGTGAGTATAGTAATTCTCATTCTATCGATCATATAAGCATAATATGCTTAATAATATGAGTTAGATTGATAATAATAAGAGTAATAAGTATAGTAATTGTCGTTCTATCGATCATATCTGCATAATATGGTTAATAATATGAGTTAGATTGATAATAATAAGAGTAATAAGTATAGTATTTGTCGTTCTATCGATCATATAAGCATAATATGGCTAATAATATGAGTTAGATTGATAATAATAAGAGTAATAAGTATAGTAATTGTCGTTCTACCGGTCATTTAAGCATAATATGGCTAATAATATGTGTCAGATTGATAATAATAAGAGTAATAAGTATAGTAATTGTCGTTATATGGATCATATAACCATAATATGGCTAATAGCATTAGTTAGATTGATAATAATAAGAGTAATGAGTATAGTAATTGTCGTTCTATCGATCATTTAACCATAATATGGCTAATAATATAAGTTAGATTGATAATAATAAGAGTAATAAGTATAGTAATTGTCGTTGTATCGATCATATAACCATAATATGGCTAAGAGCATGAGTTAGATTGATAATAATAAGAGTAATAAGTATAGTAATTGTCGTTCTATCGGTCATTTAAGCATAATATGGCGAATAATATGAGTTGGGTTGATAAAACTAAGAATAATAAGTATAGTAACTGTCGTTCTATCGATCATATAAGCATAATATGGTTAATAATATGACTTAGAATGATAATAATAAGAGTAATAAGTATAGTAATTGTCGTTCTATCGGTCATTTAAGCATAATATGGTTAATAATATGAGTTGGGTTGATAAAACTAAGAATAATAAGTATAGTAACTGTCGTTCTATCGATCATATAAGCATAATATGGTTAATAATATGAGTTAGAATGATAATAATAAGAGTAATAAGTATAGTAATTGTCGTTCTATCGATCATATCTGCATAATATGGTTAATAATATGAGTTAGATTGATAATAATAAGAGTAACAAGTATAGTATTCGTCGTTCTATCGATCATATAAGCATAATATGGCTAATAATATGAGTTAGATTGATAATAATAAGAGTAATAAGTATAGTAATTGTCGTTCTATCGGTCATTTAAGCATAATATGGCTAATAATATGTGTCAGATTGATAATAATAACAGTAATAAGTATAGTAATTGTCGTTCTATCGATAATATAAGCATAATATGGCTAATAATATGAGTTAGATTGATAATAATAAGAGGAATAAGTATAGTAATTGTCGTTCTATCGGTCATTTAATCATAATATGGCGAATAATATGAGTTGGGTTGATAAAACTAAGAATAATAAGTATAGTAACTGTCGTTCTATCGATCATATAAGCATAATATGCTTAATAATATGAGTTAGAATGATAATAATAAGAGTAATAAGTATAGTAATTGTCGTTCTATCGATCATATCTGCATAATATGGTTAATAATATGAGTTAGATTGATAATAATAAGAGTAATAAGTATAGTAATTCTCATTCTATCGATCATACAAGCATAATATGACTAATAATATGAGTTAGATTGATAATAATAAGAGTAATAAGTATAGTAATTGTCATTCTCTCGATCATATAAGCATAATATGGCTAATAATATGAGTTAGAGTGATAATACTAAGAGTAGTGAGTATAGTAATTCTCATTCTATCGATCATATAAGCATAATATGGCTAATAATAGGAGGTAGATTGATAATAATAACAGTAATAAGTATAGTAATTGTCGTTCTATCGATAATATAAGCATAATATGGCTAATAATATGAGTTAGATTCACAATAATAAGAGTAATAAGTATAGTAATTGTCGTTCTATCGATCATATAAGCACAATATGGCTAATAATATGAGTTAGATTGATAATAATAAGAGTAATAAGTATAGTAATTGTCGTTATATGGATCATATAACCATAATATGGCTAATAGCATGAGTTAGATTGATAATAATAAGAGTAATGAGTATAGTAATTGTCGTTCTATCGATCATTTAACCATAATATGGCTAATAATATGAGTTAGATTGATAATAATAAGAGTAATAAGTATAGTAATTGTCGTTCTATCGATAATATAAGCATAATATGGCTAATAATATGAGTTAGATTGATAATACTAACGGTAGTGAGTATAGTAATTCTCGTTCTATCGATCATATAAGCATAATATGGCTAATAATATGAGTTGGATTGATAATAGTAAGAGTAATAAGTATAGTAATTGTCGTTCTATCGATCATATAAGCATAATGTGGCTAATAATATGAGTTAGATTGATAATACTAAGAGTAGTGAGTATAGTAATTCTCATTCTATCGATCATATAAGCAAAATATGGCTAATAATATGAGTTAGATAGATAATAATAAGAGTAATGAGTATAGTAATTGTAGTTCTATCGATCATATCTGCATAATATGGTTAATAATATGAGTTAGATTCATAATAATAACAGTAATAAGTATAGTAATTGTCGTTCTATCGATCATTTAAGCATAATATGGCTAATAATATGAGTTAGATTGATAACAATAAGAGTAATAAGTATAGTTATTGTCGTTCTATCGGTCATTTAAGCATAATATGGCGAATAATATGAGTTGGGTTGATAAAACTAAGAATAATAAGTACAGTAACTGTCGTTCTATCGATCATATAAGCATAATATGGTTAATAATATGACTTAGAATGATAATAATAAGAGTAATAAGTATAGTAATTGTCGTTCTATCGATCATATCTGCATAATATGGTTAATAATATGAGTTAGATTGATAATAATAAGAGTAATAAGTATAGTAATTCTCATTCTATCGATCATATAAGCATAATATGACTAATAATATGAGTTAGATTGATAATAATAAGAGTAATAAGTATAGTAATTGTCATTCTCTCGATCATATAAGCATAATATGGCTAATAATATGAGTTAGAGTGATAATACTAAGAGTAGTGAGTATAGTAATTCTCATTCTATCGATCATATAAGCATAATATGGCTAATAATAGGAGTTAGATTGATAATAATAACAGTAATAAGTATAGTAATTGTCGTTCTATCGATAATATAAGCATAATATGGCTAATAATATGAGTTAGATTCACAATAATAAGAGTAATAAGTATAGTAATTGTCGTTCTATCGATCATATAAGCATAATATGGCTAATAATATGAGTTAGATTTATAATAATAAGAGTAATAAGTATAGTAATTGTCGTTCTATCGATCATATAAGCACAATATGGCTAATAATATGAGTTAGATTGATAATAATAAGAGTAATAAGTATAGTAATTGTCGTTCTATCGATCATATAAGCATAATATGGCTAATAATACGAGTTAGATTGATAATAATAAGAGTAATAAGTATAGTAATTGTCGTTCTATCGATCATTTAACCATAACATGGCAAATAATATGAGTTAGATTGATAATAATAAGAGTAATACGTATAGTAATTGTCGTTCTATCGATAATATAAGCATAATATGGCTAATAATATGAGTTAGATTGATAATACTAAGGGTAGTGAGTATAGTAATTCTCGTTCTACCGATCATATAAGCATAATATGGCTAATAATATGAGTTGGATTGATAATAATAAGAGTAATAAGTATAGTAATTGTAGTTCTATCGATCATATCTGCATAATATGGTTAATAATATGAGTTAGATTCATAATAATAACAGTAATAAGTATAGTAGTTGTCGTTCTATCGAACATTTAAGCATAATATGGCTAATAATATGAGTTAGATTGATAATAATAAGAGTAATAAGTATAGTAATTGTCGTTCTATCGGTCATTTAAGCATAATATGGCGAATAAAATGAGTTGGGTTGATAAAACTAAGAATGATAAGTATAGTAACTGTCGTTCTATCGATCATATAAGCATAATATGGTTAATCATATGAGTTAGAATGATAATAATAAGAGTAATAAGTATAGTAATTGTCGTTCTATCGATCATATCTGCATAATATGGTTAATAATATGAGTTAGATTGATAATAGTGAGTGTAATAAGTATAGTGAATGTCGTTCTATCGATCATATCAGCATAATATGGGTAATAATATGAGTTGGATTGATCATAATAAGAGTAATGAGTATAGTAATTGTAGTTCTATCGATCATATAAGCATAATATGGCTAATAATATGAGTAAGATTCATAATAATAAGAGTAATAAGTATAGTAATTGTCGTTCTATCGATCATTTAAGCATAATATGGCGAATAATATGAGTTGGGTTGATAATAATAAGAGTAATAAGTATAGTAAATGTCGCGCTATCGATCATATCTGCATAATATGGTTAATAATATGAGTTAGATTGATAATAGTGAGTGTAATAAGTATAGTAATTGTCGTTCTGTCGATCATATTAGCATAATGTGGTTAATAATATGAGTTGGATTGATAATAATAAGAGTAATAAGTATAGTATTTGTCGTTCTATCGATCATATAAGCATGATATGGCTAATAATACGAGTTAGATTGATAATACTATGAGTAGTGAGTATAGTAATTCTCGTTCTATCGATCATATAAGGATAATATGGCTAATAATATGAGTTAGATTGATAATAATAAGAGTAATGAGTATAGTAATTGAAGCTCTATCGATCATTTAAGCATAATATGGCTAATAATATGAGTTAGATTGATAATAATAAGAGTAATGAGTATAGTAATTGTAGTTCTATCGATCATATCTGCATAATATGGTTAATAATATGAGTTAGATTGATAATAATAAGAGTAATAAGTATAGTATTTGTCGTTCTATCGATCATATAAGCATAATATGGTTAATAATATGAGTTAGATTCATAATAGTAACAGTAATAAGTATAGTAATTGTCGTTCTATCGATAATATAACCATAATATGGCTAATAATATGAGTTAGATTGATAATAATAAGAGGAATAAGTACAGTAATTGTCGTTCTATCGATCATATAAGCATAATATGGCTAATAATATGAGTTAGATTCATAATAATAAGAGTAATAAGTATAGTAATTGTCGTTCTATCGATCATATAAGCATAATATGGCTAATAATATGAGTTAGATTGATAATACTAAGAGTAGTGAGTATAGTAATTCTCATTCTATCGATCATATAAGCATAATATGCTTAATAATATGAGTTAGATTGATAATAATAAGAGTAATAAGTATAGTAATTGTCGTTCTATCGATCATATCTGCATAATATGGTTAATAATATGAGTTAGATTGATAATAATAAGAGTAATAAGTATAGTATTTGTCGTTCTATCGATCATATAAGCATAATATGGCTAATAATATGAGTTAGATTGATAATAATAAGAGTAATAAGTATAGTAATTGTCGTTCTACCGGTCATTTAAGCATAATATGGCTAATAATATGTGTCAGATTGATAATAATAAGAGTAATAAGTATAGTAATTGTCGTTATATGGATCATATAACCATAATATGGCTAATAGCATGAGTTAGATTGATAATAATAAGAGTAATGAGTATAGTAATTGTCGTTCTATCGATCATTTAACCATAATATGGCTAATAATATAAGTTAGATTGATAATAATAAGAGTAATAAGTATAGTAATTGTCGTTCTATCGATAATATAAGCATAATATGGCTAATAATATGAGTTAGATTGATAATACTAACGGTAGTGAGTATAGTAATTCTCGTTCTATCGATCATATAAGCATAATATGGCTAATAATATGAGTTGGATTGATAATAGTAAGAGTAATAAGTATAGTAATTGTCGTTCTATCGATCATATAAGCATAATGTGGCTAATAATATGAGTTAGATTGATAATACTAAGAGTAGTGAGTATAGTAATTCTCATTCTATCGATCATATAAGCATAATATGGCTAATAATATGAGTTAGATGGATAATAATAAGAGTAATGAGTATAGTAATTGTAGTTCTATCGATCATATCTGCATAATATGGTTAATAATATGAGTTAGATTCATAATAATAACAGTAATAAGTATAGTAATTGTCGTTCTATCGATCATTTAAGCATAATATGGCTAATAATATGAGTTAGATTGATAATAATAAGAGTAATAAGTATAGTTATTGTCGTTCTATCGGTCATTTAAGCATAATGTGGCGAATAATATGAGTTGGGTTGATAAAACTAAGAATAATAAGTATAGTAACTGTCGTTCTATCGATCATATAACCATAATATGGCTAATAGCATGAGTTAGATTGATAATAATAAGAGTAATGAGTATAGTAATTGTCGTTCTATCGATCATTTAACCATAATATGGCTAATAATATAAGTTAGATTGATAATAATAAGAGTAATAAGTATAGTAATTGTCGTTCTATCGATAATATAAGCATAATATGGCTAATAATATGAGTTAGATTGATAATACTAACGGTAGTGAGTATAGTAATTCTCGTTCTATCGATCATATAAGCATAATATGGCTAATAATATGAGTTGGATTGATAATAGTAAGAGTAATAAGTATAGTAATTGTCGTTCTATCGATCATATCTGCATAATATGGTTAATAATATGAGTTAGATTCATAATAATAACAGTAATAAGTATAGTAATTGTCGTTCTATCGATCATTTAAGCATAATATGGCTAATAATATGAGTTAGATTGATAATAATAAGAGTAATAAGTATAGTTATTGTCGTTCTATCGGTCATTTAAGCATAATGTGGCGAATAATATGAGTTGGGTTGATAAAACTAAGAATAATAAGTATAGTAACTGTCGTTCTATCGATCATATAAGCACAATATGGCTAATAATATGAGTTAGATTGATAATAATAAGAGTAATAAGTATAGTAATTGTCGTTATATCGATCATATAACCATAATATAGCTAAGAGCATGAGTTAGATTGATAATAATAAGAGTAATAAGTATAGTAATTGTCGTTCTATCGGTCATTTAAGCATAATATGGCGAATAATATGAGTTGGGTTGATAAAACTAAGAATAATAAGTATAGTAACTGTCGTTCTATCGATCATATAAGCATAATATGGTTAATAATATGACTTAGAATGATAATAATAAGAGTAATAAGTATAGTCATTGTCGTTCTATCGGTCATTTAAGCATAATATGGTTAATAATATGAGTTGGGTTGATAAAACTAAGAATAATAAGTATAGTAACTGTCGTTCTATCGATCATATAAGCATAATATGGTTAATAATATGAGTTAGAATGATAATAATAAGAGTAATAAGTATAGTAATTGTCGTTCTATCGATCATATCTGCATAATATGGTTAATAATATGAGTTAGATTGATAATAATAAGAGTAACAAGTATAGTATTCGTCGTTCTATCGATCATATAAGCATAATATGGCTAATAATATGAGTTAGATTGATAATAATAAGAGTAATAAGTATAGTAATTGTCGTTCTATCGGTCATTTAAGCATAATATGGCTAATAATATGTGTCAGATTGATAATAATAACAGTAATAAGTATAGTAATTGTCGTTCTATCGATAATATAAGCATAATATGGCTAATAATATGAGTTAGATTGATAATAATAAGAGGAATAAGTATAGTAATTGTCGTTCTATCGGTCATTTAATCATAATATGGCGAATAATATGAGTTGGGTTGATAAAACTAAGAATAATAAGTATAGTAACTGTCGTTCTATCGATCATATAAGCATAATATGCTTAATAATATGAGTTAGAATGATAATAATAAGAGTAATAAGTATAGTAATTGTCGTTCTATCGATCATATCTGCATAATATGGTTAATAATATGAGTTAGATTGATAATAATAAGAGTAATAAGTATAGTAATTCTCATTCTATCGATCATACAAGCATAATATGACTAATAATATGAGTTAGATTGATAATAATAAGAGTAATAAGTATAGTAATTTTCATTCTCTCGATCATATAAGCATAATATGGCTAATAATATGAGTTAGAGTGATAATACTAAGAGTAGTGAGTATAGTAATTCTCATTCTATCGATCATATAAGCATAATATGGCTAATAATAGGAGTTAGATTGATAATAATAACAGTAATAAGTATAGTAATTGTCGTTCTATCGATAATATAAGCATAATATGGCTAATAATATGAGTTAGATTCACAATAATAAGAGTAATAAGTATAGTAATTGTCGTTCTATCGATCATATAAGCATAATATGGCTAATAATATGAGTTAGATTTATAATAATAAGAGTAATAAGTATAGTAATTGTCGTTATATCGATAATATAAGCATAATATGGCTAATAATATGAGTTAGATTGATAATACTAAGGGTAGTGAGTATAGTAATTCTCGTTCTATCGATCATATAAGCATAATATGGCTAATAATACGAGTTAGATTGATAATAATAAGAGTAATAAGTATAGTAATTGTCGTTCTATCGATCATATAAGCACAATATGGCTAATAATATGAGTTAGATTGATAATAATAAGGGTAATAAGTATAGTAATTGTCGTTCTATCGATCATATAAGCATAATATGGCTAATAATATGAGTTAGAGTGATGATACTAAGAGTAGTGAGTACAGTAATTCTCATTCCATCGATCATATAAGCATAATATGGCTAATAATATGAGTTAGATTGATAATAATAGCAGTAATAAGTACAGTAATTGTCGTTCTATCGATAATATAAGCATAATATGGCTAATAATATGAGTTAGATTGATAATACTAAGAGTAGTGAGTATAGTAATTGTCGTTGTATCGATCATATAAGCATAATATGGCTAATAATATGAGTTAGATTGATAATAATAAGAGTAGTAAGTATAGTATTTGTCGTTCTATCAATCATATAAGCATAATATGGCTAATAATACGAGTTAGATTGATAATAATAAGAGTAATAAGTATAGTAATTGTCGTTCTATCGATCATTTAACCATAATATGGCTAATAATATGAGTTAGATTGATAATAATAAGAGTAATAAGTATAGTAATTGTCGTTCTATCGATAATATAAGCATAATATGGCTAATAATATGAGTTAGATTGATAATACTAAGGGTAGTGAGTATAGTAATTCTCGTTCTATCGATCATATAAGCATAATATGGCTAATAATACGAGTTAGATTGATAATAATAAGAGTAATAAGTATAGTAATTGTCGTTCTATCGATCATATAAGCACAATATGGCTAATAATATGAGTTAGATTGATAATAATAAGAGTAATGATTATAGTAATTGTCGTTCTATCGATCATATCTGCATAATATGGTTAACAGTATGAGTTAGATTGATAATAATAAGAGTAATAAGTATAGTAATTGTCGTTATATCGATCATAAAACCATAATATGGCTAATAGCATGAGTTGGATTGATAATAATAAGAGTAATGAGTATAGTAATTGTCGTTCTATCGATCATATCTGCATAATATGGTTAATAATATGAGTTAGATTGATAATAGTGAGTGTAATAAATATAGTAATTGTCGTTCTATCGCTCATATTAGCACAATATGGCTAATAACATGAGTTAGATTGATAATAATAAGAGTAATAAGTATAGTAATTGTCGTTCTATCGATCATATAAGCATAATATGGCTAATAATATGAGTTAGAGTGATAATACTAAGAGTAGTGAGTACAGTAATTCTCATTCCATCGATCATATAAGCATAATATGGCTAATAATATGAGTTAGATTGATAATAATAACAGTAATAAGTACAGTAATTGTCGTTCTATCGATAATATAAGCATAATATGGCTAATAATATGAGTTAGATTGATAATACTAAGAGTAGTGAGTACAGTAATTGTCGTTCTATCGATCATATAAGCATAATATGGCTAATAATATGAGTTAGATTGATAATAATAAGAGTAGTAAGTATAGTATTTGTCGTTCTATCGATCATATAAGCATAATATGGCTAATAATACGAGTTAGATTGATAATAATAAGAGTAATAAGTATAGTAATTGTCGTTCTATCGATCATTTAACCATAACATGGCTACTAATATGAGTTAGATTGATAATAATAAGAGTAATAAGTATAGTAATTGTCGTTCTATCGATAATATAAGCATAATATGGCTAATAATATGAGTTAGATTGATAATACTAAGGGTAGTGAGTATAGTAATTCTCGTTCTATCGATCATATAAGCATAATATGGCTAATAATATGAGTTGGATTGATAATAGTAAGAGTAATAAGTATAGTAATTGTCGTTCTATCGATCATATAAGCATAATGTGGCTAATAATATGAGTTAGATTGATAATACTAAGAGTAGTGAGTATAGTAATTCTCATTCTATCGATCATATAAGCATAATATGGCTAATAATATGAGTTAGATAGATAATAATAAGAGTAATGAGTATAGTAATTGTAGTTCTATCGATCATTTAACCATAATATGGCTAATAATATGAGTTAGATTCACAATAATAAGAGTAATAAGTATAGTAATTGTCGTTCTATCGATCATTTAAGCATAATATGGCTAATAATATGAGTTAGATTGATAATAATAAGAGTAATAAGTATAGTAATTGTCGTTCTATCGGTCATTTAAGCATAATATGGCGAATAATATGAGTTGGGTTGATAAAACTAAGAATAATAAGTATAGTAACTGTCGTTCTATCGATCATATAAGCATAATATGCTTAATAATATGAGTTAGATTGATAATAATAAGAGTAATAAGTATAGTAATTGTCGTTCTATCGATCATATCTGCATAATATGGTTAATAATATGAGTTAGATTGATAATAATAAGAGTAATAAGTATAGTATTTGTCGTTCTATCGATCATATAAGCATAATATGGCTAATAATATGAGTTAGATTGATAATAATAAGAGTAATAAGTATAGTAATTGTCGTTCTACCGGTCATTTAAGCATAATATGGCTAATAATATGTGTCAGATTGATAATAATAAGAGTAATAAGTATAGTAATTGTCGTTATATGGATCATATAACCATAATATGGCTAATAGCATGAGTTAGATTGATAATACTAAGAGTAGTGAGTATAGTAATTCTCATTCTATCGATCATATAAGCATAATATGGCTAATAATATGAGTTAGATAGATAATAATAAGAATAATGAGTATAGTAATTGTAGTTCTATCGATCATATCTGCATAATATGGTTAATAATATGAGTTAGATTCATAATAATAACAGTAATAAGTATAGTAATTGTCGTTCTATCGATCATTTAAGCATAATATGGCTAATAATATGAGTTAGATTGATAATAATAAGAGTAATAAGTATAGTTATTGTCGTTCTATCGGTCATTTAAGCATAATATGGCGAATAATATGAGTTGGGTTGATAAAACTAAGAATAATAAGTATAGTAACTGTCGTTCTATCGATCATATAAGCACAATATGGCTAATAATATGAGTTAGATTGATAATAATAAGAGTAATAAGTATAGTAATTGTCGTTCTATCGATCATATAAGCATAATATGGCTAATAATACGAGTTAGATTGATAATAATAAGAGTAATAAGTATAGTAATTGTCGTTCTATCGATCATTTAACCATAACATGGCAAATAATATGAGTTAGATTGATAATAATAAGAGTAATACGTATAGTAATTGTCGTTCTATCGATAATATAAGCATAATATGGCTAATAATATGAGTTAGATTGATAATACTAAGGGTAGTGAGTATAGTAATTCTCGTTCTACCGATCATATAAGCATAATATGGCTAATAATATGAGTTGGATTGATAATAATAAGAGTAATAAGTATAGTAATTGTAGTTCTATCGATCATATCTGCATAATATGGTTAATAATATGAGTTAGATTCATAATAATAACAGTAATAAGTATAGTAGTTGTCGTTCTATCGAACATTTAAGCATAATATGGCTAATAATATGAGTTAGATTGATAATAATAAGAGTAATAAGTATAGTAATTGTCGTTCTATCGGTCATTTAAGCATAATATGGCGAATAAAATGAGTTGGGTTGATAAAACTAAGAATGATAAGTATAGTAACTGTCGTTCTATCGATCATATAAGCATAATATGGTTAATCATATGAGTTAGAATGATAATAATAAGAGTAATAAGTATAGTAATTGTCGTTCTATCGATCATATCTGCATAATATGGTTAATAATATGAGTTAGATTGATAATAGTGAGTGTAATAAGTATAGTGAATGTCGTTCTATCGATCATATCAGCATAATATGGGTAATAATATGAGTTGGATTGATCATAATAAGAGTAATGAGTATAGTAATTGTAGTTCTATCGATCATATAAGCATTATATGGCTAATAATATGAGTAAGATTCATAATAATAAGAGTAATAAGTATAGTAATTGTCGTTCTATCGATCATTTAAGCATAATATGGCGAATAATATGAGTTGGGTTGATAATAATAAGAGTAATAAGTATAGTAAATGTCGCGCTATCGATCATATCTGCATAATATGGTTAATAATATGAGTTAGATTGATAATAGTGAGTGTAATAAGTATAGTAATTGTCGTTCTGTCGATCATATTAGCATAATGTGGTTAATAATATGAGTTGGATTGATAATAATAAGAGTAATAAGTATAGTATTTGTCGTTCTATCGATCATATAAGCATGATATGGCTAATAATACGAGTTAGATTGATAATACTATGAGTAGTGAGTATAGTAATTCTCGTTCTATCGATCATATAAGGATAATATGGCTAATAATATGAGTTAGATTGATAATAATAAGAGTAATGAGTATAGTAATTGAAGCTCTATCGATCATTTAAGCATAATATGGCTAATAATATGAGTTAGATTGATAATAATAAGAGTAATGAGTATAGTAATTGTAGTTCTATCGATCATATCTGCATAATATGGTTAATAATATGAGTTAGATTGATAATAATAAGAGTAATAAGTATAGTATTTGTCGTTCTATCGATCATATAAGCATAATATGGTTAATAATATGAGTTAGATTCATAATAGTAACAGTAATAAGTATAGTAATTGTCGTTCTATCGATAATATAACCATAATATGGCTAATAATATGAGTTAGATTGATAATAATAAGAGGAATAAGTACAGTAATTGTCGTTCTATCGATCATATAAGCATAATATGGCTAATAATATGAGTTAGATTCATAATAATAAGAGTAATAAGTATAGTAATTGTCGTTCTATCGATCATATAAGCATAATATGGCTAATAATATGAGTTAGATTGATAATACTAAGAGTAGTGAGTATAGTAATTCTCATTCTATCGATCATATAAGCATAATATGACTAATAATATGAGTTAGATTGATAATAATAAGAGTAATAAGTATAGTAATTGTCGCTCTCTCGATCATATAAGCATAATATGGCTAATAATATGAGTTAGAGTGATAATACTAAGAGTAGTGAGTATAGTAATTGTCGTTCTATCGATCATATAAGCATAATATGGCTAATAATATGAGTTAGATTGATAATAATAAGAGTAGTAAGTATAGTATTTGTCGTTCTATCGATCATATAAGCATAATATGGCTAATAGTATGAGTTGGATTGATAATAATAAGAGTAATAAGTATAGTAATTGTAGTTCTATCGATCATATCTGCATAATATGGTTAATAATATGAGTTAGATTCATAATAATAACAGTAATAAGTATAGTAATTGTCGTTCTATCGATCATTTAAGCATAATATGTCTAATAATATGAGTTAGATTGATAATAATAAGAGTAATAAGTATAGTAATTGTCGTTCTATCGGTCATTTAAGCATAATATGGCGAATAATATGAGTTGGGTTGATAAAACTAAGAATAATAAGTATAGTAACTGTCGTTCTATCGATCATATAAGCATAATATGGTTAATAATATGAGTTAGAATGATAATAATAAGAGTAATAAGTATAGTAATTGTCGTTCTATCGATCATATCTGCATAATATGGTTAATAATATGAGTTAGATTGATAATAGTGAGTGTAATAAGTATAGTAAATGTCGTTCTATCGATCATATCAGCATAATATGGGTAATAATATGAGTTGGATTGATAATAATAAGAGTAATGAGTATAGTAATTGTAGTTCTATCGATCATATAAGCATAATATGGCTAATAATATGAGTAAGATTCATAATAATAAGAGTAATAAGTATAGTAATTGTCGTTCTATCGATCATTTAAGCATAATATGGCGAATAATATTAGTTGGGTTGATAAAAATAAGAATAATAAGTATAGTAATTGTCGTTCTATCGATCATATAAGCATAATATGGCTAATAATATGAGTAAGGTTGATAATAATAGGAGTAATCAGTATAGTAAATGTCGCGCTATCGATCATATCTGCATAATATGGTTAATAATATGAGCTAGATTGATAACAGTGAGTGTAATAAGTATAGTAATTGTCGTTCTGTCGATCATATAAGCATAATATAGCTAATAATATGAGTTAGATTGATAATAATAAGAGTAATAAATATAGTAATTGTCGTTCTATCGATCATATCTGCATAATATGGTTAATAATATGAGTTAGACTGATAATAGTGAGTGTAATAAGTACAGTAATTGTGGTTCTAGCGATCATATAAGCATAATATGGCTAATAATATGAGTTAGATTGATAATAATAAGAGTAATAAGTATAGTAATTGTCGTTCTATCGATCATTTAACCATAATATGGCAAATAATATGAGTTAGATTGATAATAATAAGCGTAATACGTATAGTAATTGTCGTTCTATCGATCATATAAGCATAATATGGCTAATAATACGAGTTAGATTGATAATAATAAGAGTAATAAGTATAGTAATTGTCGTTCTATCGATCATTTAACCATAATATGGCAAATAATATGAGTTAGATTGATAATAATAAGAGTAATACGTATAGTAATTGTCGTTCTATCGATCATATAAGCATAATATGGCTAATAATATGAGTTAGATTGATAATACTAAGGGTAGTGAGTATAGTAATTCTCGTTCTATCGATCATATAAGCATAATATGGCTAATAATATGAGTTGGATTGATAATAATAAGAGTAATAAGTATAGTAATTGTCGTTCTATCGGTCATTTAAGCATAATATGGCGAATAAAATGAGTTGGGTTGATAAAACTAAGAATGATAAGTATAGTAACTGTCGTTCTATCGATCATATAAGCATAATATGGTTAATCATATGAGTTAGAATGATAATAATAAGAGTAATAAGTATAGTAATTGTCGTTCTATCGATCATATCTGCATAATATGGTTAATAATATGAGTTAGATTGATAATAGTGAGTGTAATAAGTATAGTGAATGTCGTTCTATCGATCATATCAGCATAATATGGGTAATAATATGAGTTGGATTGATCATAATAAGAGTAATGAGTATAGTAATTGTAGTTCTATCGATCATATAAGCATAATATGGCTAATAATATGAGTAAGATTCATAATAATAAGAGTAATAAGTATAGTAATTGTCGTTCTATCGATCATTTAAGCATAATATGGCGAATAATATGAGTTGGGTTGATAATAATAAGAGTAATAAGCATAGTAAATGTCGCGCTATCGATCATATCTGCATAATATGGTTAATAATATGAGTTAGATTGATAATAGTGAGTGTAATAAGTATAGTAATTGTCGTTCTGTCGATCATATTAGCATAATGTGGTTAATAATATGAGTTGGATTGATAATAATAAGAGTAATAAGTATAGTATTTGTCGTTCTATCGATCATATAAGCATGATATGGCTAATAATACGAGTTAGATTGATAATACTATGAGTAGTGAGTATAGTAATTCTCGTTCTATCGATCATATAAGCATAATATGGCTAATAATATGAGTTAGATTGATAATAATAAGAGTAATGAGTATAGTAATTGAAGCTCTATCGATCATTTAAGCATAATATGGCTAATAATATGAGTTAGATTGATAATAATAAGAGTAATGAGTATAGTAATTGTAGTTCTATCGATCATATCTGCATAATATGGTTAATAATATGAGTTAGATTGATAATAATAAGAGTAATAAGTATAGTATTTGTCGTTCTATCGATCATATAAGCATAATATGGTTAATAATATGAGTTAGATTCATAATAGTAACAGTAATAAGTATAGTAATTGTCGTTCTATCGATAATATAACCATAATATGGCTAATAATATGAGTTAGATTGATAATAATAAGAGGAATAAGTACAGTAATTGTCGTTCTATCGATCATATAAGCATAATATGGCTAATAATATGAGTTAGATTCATAATAATAAGAGTAATAAGTATAGTAATTGTCGTTCTATCGATCATATAAGCATAATATGGCTAATAATATGAGTTAGACTGATAATACTAAGAGTAGTGAGTATAGTAATTCTCATTCTATCGATCATATAAGCATAATATGACTAATAATATGAGTTAGATTGATAATAATAAGAGTAATAAGTATAGTAATTGTCGCTCTCTCGATCATATAAGCATAATATGGCTAATAATATGAGTTAGAGTGATAATACTAAGAGTAGTGAGTATAGTAATTCTCATTCTATCGATCATATAAGCATAATATGGCTAATAATATGAGTTAGATTGATAATAATAAGTGTAAAAAGTAGAGTAATTGTCGTTCTATCGATAATATAAGCATAATATGGCTAATAATATGAGTTAGATTGATAATACTAAGAGTAGTGAGTATAGTAATTCTCGTTCTATCGATCATATAATCATAATATGGCTAATAATATGAGTTAGATTGATAATACTAAGAGTAGTGAGTATAGTAATTGTCGTTCTATCGATCATTTAAGCATAATATGGCTAATAATATGAGTTAGATTGATAATAATAAGAGTAGTAAGTATAGTATTTGTCGTTCTATCGATCATATAAGCATAATATGGCTAATAATATGAGTTGGATTGATAATAATAAGAGTAATAAGTATAGTAATTGTAGTTCTATCGATCATATCTGCATAATATGGTTAATAATATGAGTTAGATTCATAATAATAACAGTAATAAGTATAGTAATTGTCGTTCTATCGATCATTTAAGCATAATATGTCTAATAATATGAGTTAGATTGATAATAATAAGAGTAATAAGTATAGTAATTGTCGTTCTATCGGTCATTTAAGCATAATATGGCGAATAATATGAGTTGGGTTGATAAAACTAAGAATAATAAGTATAGTAACTGTCGTTCTATCGATCATATAAGCATAATATGGTTAATAATATGAGTTAGAATGATAATAATAAGAGTAATAAGTATAGTAATTGTCGTTCTATCGATCATATCTGCATAATATGGTTAATAATATGAGTTAGATTGATAATAGTGAGTGTAATAAGTATAGTAAATGTCGTTCTATCGATCATATCAGCATAATATGGGTAATAATATGAGTTGGATTGATAATAATAAGAGTAATGAGTATAGTAATTGTAGTTCTATCGATCATATAAGCATAATATGGCTAATAATATGAGTAAGATTCATAATAATAAGAGTAATAAGTATAGTAATTGTCGTTCTATCGATCATTTAAGCATAATATGGCGAATAATATTAGTTGGGTTGATAAAAATAAGAATAATAAGTATAGTAATTGTCGTTCTATCGATCATATAAGCATAATATGGCTAATAATATGAGTAAGGTTGATAATAATAGGAGTAATCAGTATAGTAAATGTCGCGCTATCGATCATATCTGCATAATATGGTTAATAATATGAGCTAGATTGATAACAGTGAGTGTAATAAGTATAGTAATTGTCGTTCTGTCGATCATATAAGCATAATATAGCTAATAATATGAGTTAGATTGATAATAATAAGAGTAATAAATATAGTAATTGTCGTTCTATCGATCATATCTGCATAATATGGTTAATAATATGAGTTAGACTGATAATAGTGAGTGTAATAAGTACAGTAATTGTGGTTCTAGCGATCATATAAGCATAATATGGCTAATAATATGAGTTAGATTGATAATAATAAGAGTAATAAGTATAGTAATTGTCGTTCTATCGATCATTTAACCATAATATGGCAAATAATATGAGTTAGATTGATAATAATAAGAGTAATACGTATAGTAATTGTCGTTCTATCGATCATATAAGCATAATATGGCTAATAATACGAGTTAGATTGATAATAATAAGAGTAATAAGTATAGTAATTGTCGTTCTATCGATCATTTAACCATAATATGGCAAATAATATGAGTTAGATTGATAATAATAAGAGTAATACGTATAGTAATTGTCGTTCTATCGATCATATAAGCATAATATGGCTAATAATATGAGTTAGATTGATAATACTAAGGGTAGTGAGTATAGTAATTCTCGTTCTATCGATCATATAAGCATAATATGGCTAATAATATGAGTTGGATTGATAATAATAAGAGTAATAAGTATAGTAATTGTCGTTCTATCGGTCATTTAAGCATAATATGGCGAATAAAATGAGTTGGGTTGATAAAACTAAGAATGATAAGTATAGTAACTGTCGTTCTATCGATCATATAAGCATAATATGGTTAATAATATGAGTTAGAATGATAATAATAAGAGTAATAAGTATAGTAATTGTCGTTCTATCGATCATATCTGCATAATATGGTTAATAATATGAGTTAGATTGATAATAGTGAGTGTAATAAGTATAGTGAATGTCGTTCTATCGATCATATCAGCATAATATGGGTAATAATATGAGTTGGATTGATCATAATAAGAGTAATGAGTATAGTAATTGTAGTTCTATCGATCATATAAGCATAATATGGCTAATAATATGAGTAAGATTCATAATAATAAGAGTAATAAGTATAGTAATTGTCGTTCTATCGATCATTTAAGCATAATATGGCGAATAATATGAGTTGGGTTGATAATAATAAGAGTAATAAGTATAGTAAATGTCGCGCTATCGATCATATCTGCATAATATGGTTAATAATATGAGTTAGATTGATAATAGTGAGTGTAATAAGTATAGTAATTGTCGTTCTGTCGATCATATTAGCATAATGTGGTTAATAATATGAGTTAGATTGATAATAATAAGAGTAATAAGTATAGTATTTGTCGTTCTATCGATCATATAAGCATAATATGGCTAATAATATGAGTTAGATTGATAATAATAAGAGTAATGAGTATAGTAATTGTAGTTCTATCGATCATATAAGCATAATATGGCTAATAATATGAGTAAGATTCATAATAATAAGAGTAATAAGTATAGTAATTGTCGTTCTATCGATCATTTAAGCATAATATGGCGAATAATATTAGTTGGGTTGATAAAAATAAGAATAATAAGTATAGTAATTGTCGTTCTATCGATCATATAAGCATAATATGGCTAATAATATGAGTAAGGTTGATAATAATAGGAGTAATCAGTATAGTAAATGTCGCGCTATCGATCATATCTGCATAATATGGTTAATAATATGAGCTAGATTGATAACAGTGAGTGTAATAAGTATAGTAATTGTCGTTCTGTCGATCATATAAGCATAATATAGCTAATAATATGAGTTAGATTGATAATAATAAGAGTAATAAATATAGTAATTGTCGTTCTATCGATCATATCTGCATAATATGGTTAATAATATGAGTTAGACTGATAATAGTGAGTGTAATAAGTACAGTAATTGTGGTTCTAGCGATCATATAAGCATAATATGGCTAATAATATGAGTTAGATTGATAATAATAAGAGTAATAAGTATAGTAATTGTCGTTCTATCGATCATTTAACCATAATATGGCAAATAATATGAGTTAGATTGATAATAATAAGAGTAATACGTATAGTAATTGTCGTTCTATCGATCATATAAGCATAATATGGCTAATAATACGAGTTAGATTGATAATAATAAGAGTAATAAGTATAGTAATTGTCGTTCTATCGATCATTTAACCATAATATGGCAAATAATATGAGTTAGATTGATAATAATAAGAGTAATACGTATAGTAATTGTCGTTCTATCGATAATATAAGCATAATATGGCTAATAATATGAGTTAGATTGATAATACTAAGGGTAGTGAGTATAGTAATTCTCGTTCTATCGATCATATAAGCATAATATGGCTAATAATATGAGTTGGATTGATAATAATAAGAGTAATAAGTATAGTAATTGTCGTTCTATCGATCATTTAACCATAATATGGCAAATAATATGAGTTAGATTGATAATAATAAGAGTAATAAGTATAGTAATTGTCGTTCTATCGGTCATTTAAGCATAATATGGCGAATAAAATGAGTTGGGTTGATAAAACTAAGAATGATAAGTATAGTAACTGTCGTTCTATTGATCATATAAGCATAATATGGTTAATAATATGAGTTAGAATGATAATAATAAGAGTAATAAGTATAGTAATTGTCGTTCTATCGATCATATCTGCATAATATGGTTAATAATATGAGTTAGATTGATAATAGTGAGTGTAATAAGTATAGTGAATGTCGTTCTATCGATCATATCAGCATAATATGGGTAATAATATGAGTTGGATTGATCATAATAAGAGTAATGAGTATAGTAATTGTAGTTCTATCGATCATATAAGCATAATATGGCTAATAATATGAGTAAGATTCATAATAATAAGAGTAATAAGTATAGTAATTGTCGTTCTATCGATCATTTAAGCATAATATGGCGAATAATATGAGTTGGGTTGATAATAATAAGAGTAATAAGTATAGTAAATGTCGCGCTATCGATCATATCTGCATAATATGGTTAATAATATGAGTTAGATTGATAATAGTGAGTGTAATAAGTATAGTAATTGTCGTTCTGTCGATCATATTAGCATAATGTGGTTAATAATATGAGTTGGATTGATAATAATAAGAGTAATAGGTATAGTATTTGTCGTTCTATCGATCATATAAGCATAATATGGCTAATAATACGAGTTAGATTGATAATACTATGAGTAGTGAGTATAGTAATTCTCGTTCTATCGATCATATAAGGATAATATGGCTAATAATATGAGTTAGATTGATAATAATAAGAGTAATGAGTATAGTAATTGAAGCTCTATCGATCATTTAAGCATAATATGGCTAATAATATGAGTTAGATTGATAATAATAAGAGTAATAAGTATAGTAATTGTAGTTCTATCGATCATATCTGCATAATCTGGTTAATAATATGAGTTAGATTGATAATAATAAGAGTAATAAGTATAGTATTTGTCGTTCTATCGATCATATAAGCATAATATGGCTAATAATATGAGTTAGATTGATAATAATAAGAGTAATGAGTATAGTAATTGTAGTTCTATCGATCATTGAAGCATAATATGGCTAATAATATGAGTTAGATTGATAATAATAAGAGTAATGAGTATAGTAATTGTAGTCCTATCGATCATATCTGCATAATATGGTTAATAATATGAGTTAGATTCATAATAATAACAGTAATAAGTATAGTAATTGTCGTTCTATCGATAATATAACCATAATATGGCTAATAATATGAGTTAGATTGATAATAATAAGAGGAATAAGTACAGTAATTGTCGTTCTATCGATCATATAAGCATAATATGGCTAATAATATGAGTTAGATTCATAATAATAAGAGTAATAAGTATAGTAATTGTCGTTCTATCGATCATATAAGCATAATATGGCTAATAATATGAGTTAGATTGATAATACTAAGAGTAGTGAGTATAGTAATTCTCATTCTATCGATCATATAAGCATAATATGACTAATAATATGAGTTAGATTGATAATAATAAGAGTAATAAGTATAGTAATTGTCGCTCTCTCGATCATATAAGCATAATATGGCTAATAATATGAGTTAGAGTGATAATACTAAGAGTAGTGAGTATAGTAATTCTCATTCTATCGATCATATAAGCATAATATGGCTAATAATATGCGTTAGATTGATAATAATAACAGTAATAAGTATAGTAATTGTCGTTCTATCGGTAATATAAGCATAATATGGCTAATAATATGAGTTAGATTCATAATAATAAGAGTAATAAGTATAGTAATTGTCGTTCTATCGATCATATAAGCATAATATGGCTAATAATATGAGTTAGATTGATAACAATAAGAGCAATGAGTATAGTAATTGTCGTACTATCGATCATATAACCATAATATGGCTAATAATATGAGTTAGATTGATAATAATAAGTGTAAAAAGTAGAGTAATTGTCGTTCTATCGATAATATAAGCATAATATGGTTAATAATATGAGTTAGAATGATAATAATAAGAGTAATAAGTATTGTAATTGTCGTTCTATCGATCATATCTGCATAATATGGTTAATAATATGAGTTAGATTGATAATAGTGAGTGTAATAAGTATAGTGAATGTCGTTCTATCGATCATATCAGCATAATATGGGTAATAATATGAGTTGGATTGATAATAATAAGAGTAATGAGTATAGTAATTGTAGTTCTATCGATCATATAAGCATAATATGGCTAATAATATGAGTAAGATTCATAATAATAAGAGTAATAAGTATAGTAATTGTCGTTCTATCGATCATTTAAGCATAATATGGCGAATAATATTAGTTGGGTTGATAAAAATAAGAATAATAAGTATAGTAATTGTCGTTCTATCGATCATATAAGCATAATATGGCTAATAATATGAGTAAGGTTGATAATAATAGGAGTAATAAGTATAGTAAATGTCGCGCTATCGATCATATCTGCATAATATGGTTAATAATATGAGCTAGATTGATAACAGTGAGTGTAATAAGTATAGTAATTGTCGTTCTGTCGATCATATAAGCATAATATAGCTAATAATATGAGTTAGATTGATAATAATAAGAGTAATAAATATAGTAATTGTCGTTCTATCGATCATATCTGCATAATATGGTTAATAATATGAGTTAGACTGATAATAGTGAGTGTAATAAGTACAGTAATTGTGGTTCTAGCGATCATATAAGCATAATATGGCTAATAATATGAGTTAGATTGATAATAATAAGAGTAATGAGTATAGTGATTGTCTTTCTATCGATCATATAACCATAATATGGCTAACAATATGAGTTAGATTGATAATAATAAGAGTAATGAGTATAGTATTTGTAGTTCTATCAATCATATCTGCATAATATGTTTAAAAATATGAGTTAGATTGATAATAATAAGAGTAATGAGTATAGTAATTGTCGTTCTATCGATCATATAAGCATAATATGACTAATAATATGAGTTAGGCTGATAATAATAAGAGTAATAAGTATAGTAATTGTCGTTCTATCGATCATATTTGCATAATATGGCTAATAATATGAGTTAGATTGATAATACTAAGGGTAGTGAGTATAGTAATTCTCGTTCTATCGATCATATAAGCATAATATGGTTAATAATATGAGTTAGAATGATAATAATAAGAGTAATAAGTATAGTAATTGTCGTTCTATCGATCATATCTGCATAATATGGTTAATAATATGAGTTAGATTGATAATAGTGAGTGTAATAAGTATAGTGAATGTCGTTCTATCGATCATATCAGCATAATATGGGTAATAATATGAGTTGGATTGATCATAATAAGAGTAATGAGTATAGTAATTGTAGTTCTATCGATCATATAAGCATAATATGGCTAATAATATGAGTAAGATTCATAATAATAAGAGTAATAAGTATAGTAATTGTCGTTCTATCGATCATTTAAGCATAATATGGCGAATAATATGAGTTGGGTTGATAATAATAAGAGTAATAAGTATAGTAAATGTCGCGCTATCGATCATATCTGCATAATATGGTTAATAATATGAGTTAGATTGATAATAGTGAGTGTAATAAGTATAGTAATTGTCGTTCTGTCGATCATATTAGCATAATGTGGTTAATAATATGAGTTGGATTGATAATAATAAGAGTAATAAGTATAGTAATTGTAGTTCTATCGATCATATCTGCATAATATGGTTAATAATATGAGTTAGCTTCATAATAATAACAGTAATAAGTATAGTAGTTGTCGTTCTATCGAACATTTAAGCATAATATGGCTAATAATATGAGTTAGATTGATAATAATAAGAGTAATAAGTATAGTAATTGTCGTTCGGGGGTGTCCCACTTGGACGCCGACCGATTGGACGCGTCCCGATTGGACGGTCCCGATTCGACGCGTTCCAATTCGAAGCGGTGCCGATTGGACGCGTTCCAATTCGAAGCTGTTAAATTTGGTTAGGTTATGTTCTATAAGCTCTGCTTAGAATTGGAACGCGTCCAATCGGCACCGCTTCGAATTGGAACGCGTCGAATCGGGACCGTCCAATCGGGACGCGTCCAATCGGTCGGCGTCCAAATGGGCATCACTCTTGTCGTTCTATCGGTCATTTAAGCATAATATGGCGAATAAAATGAGTTGGGTTGATAAAACTAAGAATGATAAGTATAGTAACTGTCGTTCTATCGATCATATAAGCATAATATGGTTAATAATATGAGTTAGAATGATAATAATAAGAGTAATAAGTATAGTAATTGTCGTTCTATCGATCATATCTGCATAATATGGTTAATAATATGAGTTAGATTGATAATAGTGAGTGTAATAAGTATAGTGAATGTCGTTCTATCGATCATATCAGCATAATATGGGTAATAATATGAGTTGGATTGATCATAATAAGAGTAATGAGTATAGTAATTGTAGTTCTATCGATCATATAAGCATAATATGGCTAATAATATGAGTAAGATTCATAATAATAAGAGTAATAAGTATAGTAATTGTCGTTCTATCGATCATTTAAGCATAATATGGCGAATAATATGAGTTGGGTTGATAATAATAAGAGTAATAAGTATAGTAAATGTCGCGCTATCGATCATATCTGCATAATATGGTTAATAATATGAGTTAGATTGATAATAGTGAGTGTAATAAGTATAGTAATTGTCGTTCTGTCGATCATATTAGCATAATGTGGTTAATAATATGAGTTGGATTGATAATAATAAGAGTAATAAGTATAGTATTTGTCGTTCTATCGATCATATAAGCATAATATGGCTAATAATACGAGTTAGATTGATAATACTATGAGTAGTGAGTATAGTAATTCTCGTTCTATCGATCATATAAGGATAATATGGTTAATAATATGAGTTAGATTGATAATAATAAGAGTAATGAGTATAGTAATTGAAGCTCTATCGATCATTTAAGCATAATATGGCTAATAATATGAGTTAGATTGATAATAATAAGAGTAATGAGTATAGTAATTGTAGTTCTATCGATCATATCTGCATAATATGGTTAATAATATGAGTTAGATTGATAATAATAAGAGTAATAAGTATAGTATTTGTCGTTCTATCGATCATATAAGCATAATATGGCTAATAATATGAGTTAGATTGATAATAATAAGAGTAATGAGTATAGTAATTGTAGTTCTATCGATCACTGAAGCATAATATGGCTAATAATATGAGTTAGATTGATAATAATAAGAGTAATGAGTACAGTAATTGTCGTTCTATCGATCATATAAGCATAATATGGCTAATAATATGAGTTAGATTCATAATAATAAGAGTAATAAGTATAGTAATTGTCGTTCTATCGATCATATAAGCATAATATGGCTAATAATATGAGTTAGATTGATAATACTAAGAGTAGTGAGTATAGTAATTCTCATTCTATCGATCATATAAGCATAATATGACTAATAATATGAGTTAGATTGATAATAATAAGAGTAATAAGTACAGTAATTGTCGCTCTCTCGATCATATAAGCATAATATGGCTAATAATATGAGTTAGAGTGATAATACTAAGAGTAGTGAGTATAGTAATTCTCATTCTATCGATCATATAAGCATAATATGGCTAATAATATGCGTTAGATTGATAATAATAACAGTAATAAGTATAGTAATTGTCGTTCTATCGGTAATATAAGCATAATATGCCTAATAATATGAGTTAGATTCATAATAATAAGAGTAATAAGTATAGTAATTGTCGTTCTATCGATCATATAAGCATAATATGGCTAATAATATGAGTTAGATTGATAACAATAAGAGCAATGAGTATAGTAATTGTCGTACTATCGATCATATAAGCATAATATGGCTAATAATATGAGTTAGATTGATAATAATAAGAGTAATGAGTATAGTAATTGTAGTCCTATCGATCATATAAGCATAATATGGCTAATAATATGAGTAAGATTCATAATAATAAGAGTAATAAGTATAGTAATTGTCGTTCTATCGATCATTTAAGCATAATATGGCTAATAATATGAGTTGGATTGATAATAATAAGAGTAATAAGTATAGTAATTGTAGTTCTATCGATCATATCTGCATAATATGGTTAATAATATGAGTTAGATTCATAATAATAACAGTAATAAGTATAGTAGTTGTCGTTCTATCGAACATTTAAGCATAATATGGCTAATAATATGAGTTAGATTGATAATAATAAGAGTAATAAGTATAGTAATTGTCGTTCTATCGGTCATTTAAGCATAATATGGCGAATAAAATGAGTTGGGTTGATAAAACTAAGAATGATAAGTATAGTAACTGTCGTTCTATCGATCATATAAGCATAATATGGTTAATAATATGAGTTAGAATGATAATAATAAGAGTAATAAGTATAGTAATTGTCGTTCTATCGATCATATCAGCATAATATGGGTAATAATATGAGTTGGATTGATCATAATAAGAGTAATGAGTATAGTAATTGTAGTTCTATCGATCATATAAGCATAATATGGCTAATAATATGAGTAAGATTCATAACAATAAGAGTAATAAGTATAGTAATTGTCGTTCTATCGATCATTTAAGCATAATATGGCGAATAATATGAGTTGGGTTGATAATAATAAGAGTAATAAGTATAGTAAATGTCGCGCTATCGATCATATCTGCATAATATGGTTAATAATATGAGTTAGATTGATAATAGTGAGTGTAATAAGTATAGTAATTGTCGTTCTGTCGATCATATTAGCATAATGTGGTTAATAATATGAGTTGGATTGATAATAATAAGAGTAATAAGTATAGTATTTGTCGTTCTATCGATCATATAAGCATAATATGGCTAATAATACGAGTTAGATTGATAATACTATGAGTAGTGAGTATAGTAATTCTCGTTCTATCGATCATATAAGGATAATATGGCTAATAATATGAGTTAGATTGATAATAATAAGAGTAATGAGTATAGTAATTGAAGCTCTATCGATCATTTAAGCATAATATGGCTAATAATATGAGTTAGATTGATAATAATAAGAGTAATAAGTATAGTAATTGTAGTTCTATCGATCATATCTGCATAATATGGTTAATAATATGAGTTAGATTGATAATAATAAGAGTAATAAGTATAGTATTTGTCGTTCTATCGATCATATAAACATAATATGGCTAATAATATGAGTTAGATTGATAATAATAAGAGTAATGAGTATAGTAATTGTAGTTCTATCGATCATTGAAGCATAATATGGCTAATAATATGAGTTAGATTCATAATAATAAGAGTAATAAGTATAGTAATTGTCGTTCTATCGATCATATAAGCATAATATGGCTAATAATATGAGTTAGATTGATAATACTAAGAGTAGTGAGTATAGTAATTCTCATTCTATCGATCATATAAGCATAATATGACTAATAATATGAGTTAGATTGATAATAATAAGAGTAATAAGTATAGTAATTGTCGCTCTCTCGATCATATAAGCATAATATGGCTAATAATATGAGTTAGAGTGATAATACTAAGAGTAGTGAGTATAGTAATTCTCATTCTATCGATCATATAAGCATAATATGGCTAATAATATGCGTTAGATTGATAATAATAACAGTAATAAGTATAGTAATTGTCGTTCTATCGGTAATATAAGCATAATATGGCTAATAATATGAGTTAGATTCATAATAATAAGAGTAATAAGTATAGTAATTGTCGTTCTATCGATCATATAAGCATAATATGGCTAATAATATGAGTTAGATTGATAACAATAAGAGCAATGAGTATAGTAATTGTCGTACTATCGATCATATAAGCATAATATGGCTAATAATATGAGTTAGATTGATAATAATAAGTGTAAAAAGTAGAGTAATTGTCGTTCTATCGATAATATAAGCATAATATGGCTAATAATATGAGTTAGATTGATAATACTAAGAGTAGTGAGTATAGTAATTCTCGTTCTATCGATCATATAATCATAATATGGCTAATAATATGAGTTAGATTGATAATACTAAGAGTAGTGAGTATAGTAATTGTCGTTCTATCGATCATATAAGCATAATATGGCTAATAATATGAGTTAGATTGATAATAATAAGAGTAGTAAGTATAGTATTTGTCGTTCTATCGATCATATAAGCATAATATGGCTAATAATATGAGTTGGATTGATAATAATAAGAGTAATAAGTATAGTAATTGTAGTTCTATCGATCATATCTGCATAATATGGTTAATAATATGAGTTAGATTCATAATAATAACAGTAATAAGTATAGTAATTGTAGTTCTATCGATCATATCTGCATAATATGGTTAATAATATGAGTTAGATTCATAATAATAACAGTAATAAGTATAGTAATTGTCGTTCTATCGATCATTTAAGCATAATATGTCTAATAATATGAGTTAGAATGATAATAATAAGAGTAATAAGTATAGTAATTGTCGTTCTATCGATCATATCTGCATAATATGGTTAATAATATGAGTTAGATTGATAATAGTGAGTGTAATAAGTATAGTGAATGTCGTTCTATCGATCATATCAGCATAATATGGGTAATAATATGAGTTGGATTGATAATAATAAGAGTAATGAGTATAGTAATTGTAGTTCTATCGATCATATAAGCATAATATGGCTAATAATATGAGTAAGATTCATAATAATAAGAGTAATAAGTATAGTAATTGTCGTTCTATCGATCATTTAAGCATAATATGGCGAATAATATTAGTTGGGTTGATAAAAATAAGAATAATAAGTATAGTAATTGTCGTTCTATCGATCATATAAGCATAATATGGCTAATAATATGAGTAAGGTTGATAATAATAGGAGTAATAAGTATAGTAAATGTCGCGCTATCGATCATATCTGCATAATATGGTTAATAATATGAGCTAGATTGATAACAGTGAGTGTAATAATTATAGTAATTGTCGTTCTGTCGATCATATAAGCATAATATAGCTAATAATATGAGTTAGATTGATAATAATAAGAGTAATAAATATAGTAATTGTCGTTCTATCGATCATATCTGCATAATATGGTTAATAATATGAGTTAGACTGATAATAGTGAGTGTAATAAGTACAGTAATTGTGGTTCTAGCGATCATATAAGCATAATATGGCTAATAATATGAGTTAGATTGATAATAATAAGAGTAATGAGTATAGTGATTGTCTATCTATCGATCATATAACCATAATATGGCTAACAATATGAGTTAGATTGATAATAATAAGAGTAATGAGTATAGTAATTGTAGTTCTATCAATCATATCTGCATAATATGTTTAAAAATATGAGTTAGATTGATAATAATAAGAGTAATGAGTATAGTAATTGTCGTTCTATCGATCATATAAGCATAATATGACTAATAATATGAGTTAGGCTGATAATAATAAGAGTAATAAGTATAGTAATTGTCGTTCTATCGATCATATTTGCATAATATGGCTAATAATATGAGTTAGATTGATAATACTAAGGGTAGTGAGTATAGTAATTCTCGTTCTATCGATCATATAAGCATAATATGGCTAATAATATGAGTTGGATTGATAATAATAAGAGTAATAAGTATAGTAATTGTAGTTCTATCGATCATATCTGCATAATATGGTTAATAATATGAGTTAGATTCATAATAATAACAGTAATAAGTATAGTAGTTGTCGTTCTATCGAACATTTAAGCATAATATGGCTAATAATATGAGTTAGATTGATAATAATAAGAGTAATAAGTATAGTAATTGTCGTTCTATCGGTCATTTAAGCATAATATGGCGAATAAAATGAGTTGGGTTGATAAAACTAAGAATGATAAGTATAGTAACTGTCGTTCTATCGATCATATAAGCATAATATGGTTAATAATATGAGTTAGAATGATAATAATAAGAGTAATAAGTATAGTAATTGTCGTTCTATCCATCATATCTGCATAATATGGTTAATAATATGAGTTAGATTGATAATAGTGAGTGTAATAAGTATAGTGAATGTCGTTCTATCGATCATATCAGCATAATATGGGTAATAATATGAGTTGGATTGATCATAATAAGAGTAATGAGTATAGTAATTGTAGTTCTATCGATCATATAAGCATAATATGGCTAATAATATGAGTAAGATTCATAATAATAAGAGTAATAAGTATAGTAATTGTCGTTCTATCGATCATTTAAGCATAATATGGCGAATAATATGAGTTGGGTTGATAATAATAAGAGTAATAAGTATAGTAAATGTCGCGCTATCGATCATATCTGCATAATATGGTTAATAATATGAGTTAGATTGATAATAGTGAGTGTAATAAGTATAGTAATTGTCGTTCTGTCGATCATATTAGCATAATGTGGTTAATAATATGAGTTGGATTGATAATAATAAGAGTAATAAGTATAGTATTTGTCGTTCTATCGATCATATAAGCATAATATGGCTAATAATACGAGTTAGATTGATAATACTATGAGTAGTGAGTATAGTAATTCTCGTTCTATCGATCATATAAGGATAATATGGCTAATAATATGAGTTAGATTGATAATAATAAGAGTAATGAGTGTAGTAATTGAAGCTCTATCGATCATTTAAGCATAATATGGCTAATAATATGAGTTAGATTCATAATAATAAGAGTAATAAGTATAGTAATTGTCGTTCTATCGATCATATAAGCATAATATGGCTAATAATATGAGTTAGATTGATAATACTAAGAGTAGTGAGTATAGTAATTCTCGTTCTATCGGTCATTTAAGCATAATATGGCGAATAATATGAGTTGGGTTGATAAAACTAAGAATAATAAGTATAGTAATTGTCGTTCTATCGATCATTTAAGCATAATATGGCTAATAATATGAGTTGGATTGATAATAATAAGAGTAATAAGTATAGTAATTGTAGTTCTATCGATCATATCTGCATAATATGGTTAATAATATGAGTTAGATTCATAATAATAACAGTAATAAGTATAGTAGTTGTCGTTCTATCGAACATTTAAGCATAATATGGCTAATAATATGAGTTAGATTGATAATAATAAGAGTAATAAGTATAGTAATTGTCGTTCTATCGGTCATTTAAGCATAATATGGCGAATAAAATGAGTTGGGTTGATAAAACTAAGAATGATAAGTATAGTAACTGTCGTTCTATCGATCATATAAGCATAATATGGTTAATAATATGAGTTAGAATGATAATAATAAGAGTAATAAGTATAGTAATTGTCGTTCTATCGATCATATCAGCATAATATGGGTAATAATATGAGTTGGATTGATCATAATAAGAGTAATGAGTATAGTAATTGTAGTTCTATCGATCATTTAAGCATAATATGGCGAATAATATGAGTTGGGTTGATAATAATAAGAGTAATAAGTATAGTAAATGTCGCGCTATCGATCATATCTGCATAATATGGTTAATAATATGAGTTAGATTGATAATAGTGAGTGTAATAAGTATAGTAATTGTCGTTCTGTCGATCATATTAGCATAATGTGGTTAATAATATGAGTTGGATTGATAATAATAAGAGTAATAAGTATAGTATTTGTCGTTCTATCGATCATATAAGCATAATATGGCTAATAATACGAGTTAGATTGATAATACTATGAGTAGTGAGTATAGTAATTCTCGTTCTATCGATCATATAAGGATAATATGGCTAATAATATGAGTTAGATTGATAATAATAAGAGTAATGAGTATAGTAATTGAAGCTCTATCGATCATTTAAGCATAATATGGCTAATAATATGAGTTAGATTGATAATAATAAGAGTAATAAGTATAGTAATTGTAGTTCTATCGATCATATCTGCATAATATGGTTAATAATATGAGTTAGATTGATAATAATAAGAGTAATAAGTATAGTATTTGTCGTTCTATCGATCATATAAACATAATATGGCTAATAATATGAGTTAGATTGATAATAATAAGAGTAATGAGTATAGTAATTGTAGTTCTATCGATCATTGAAGCATAATATGGCTAATAATATGAGTTAGATTCATAATAATAAGAGTAATAAGTATAGTAATTGTCGTTCTATCGATCATATAAGCATAATATGGCTAATAATATGAGTTAGATTGATAATACTAAGAGTAGTGAGTATAGTAATTCTCATTCTATCGATCATATAAGCATAATATGACTAATAATATGAGTTAGATTGATAATAATAAGAGTAATAAGTATAGTAATTGTCGCTCTCTCGATCATATAAGCATAATATGGCTAATAATATGAGTTAGAGTGATAATACTAAGAGTAGTGAGTATAGTAATTCTCATTCTATCGATCATATAAGCATAATATGGCTAATAATATGCGTTAGATTGATAATAATAACAGTAATAAGTATAGTAATTGTCGTTCTATCGGTAATATAAGCATAATATGGCTAATAATATGAGTTAGATTCATAATAATAAGAGTAATAAGTATAGTAATTGTCGTTCTATCGATCATATAAGCATAATATGGCTAATAATATGAGTTAGATTGATAACAATAAGAGCAATGAGTATAGTAATTGTCGTACTATCGATCATATAAGCATAATATGGCTAATAATATGAGTTAGATTGATAATAATAAGTGTAAAAAGTAGAGTAATTGTCGTTCTATCGATAATATAAGCATAATATGGCTAATAATATGAGTTAGATTGATAATACTAAGAGTAGTGAGTATAGTAATTCTCGTTCTATCGATCATATAATCATAATATGGCTAATAATATGAGTTAGATTGATAATACTAAGAGTAGTGAGTATAGTAATTGTCGTTCTATCGATCATATAAGCATAATATGGCTAATAATATGAGTTAGATTGATAATAATAAGAGTAGTAAGTATAGTATTTGTCGTTCTATCGATCATATAAGCATAATATGGCTAATAATATGAGTTGGATTGATAATAATAAGAGTAATAAGTATAGTAATTGTAGTTCTATCGATCATATCTGCATAATATGGTTAATAATATGAGTTAGATTCATAATAATAACAGTAATAAGTATAGTAATTGTAGTTCTATCGATCATATCTGCATAATATGGTTAATAATATGAGTTAGATTCATAATAATAACAGTAATAAGTATAGTAATTGTCGTTCTATCGATCATTTAAGCATAATATGTCTAATAATATGAGTTAGAATGATAATAATAAGAGTAATGAGTATAGTAATTGTCGTTCTATCGATCATATCTGCATAATATGGTTAATAATATGAGTTAGATTGATAATAGTGAGTGTAATAAGTATAGTGAATGTCGTTCTATCGATCATATCAGCATAATATGGGTAATAATATGAGTTGGATTGATAATAATAAGAGTAATGAGTATAGTAATTGTAGTTCTATCGATCATATAAGCATAATATGGCTAATAATATGAGTAAGATTCATAATAATAAGAGTAATAAGTATAGTAATTGTCGTTCTATCGATCATTTAAGCATAATATGGCGAATAATATTAGTTGGGTTGATAAAAATAAGAATAATAAGTATAGTAATTGTCGTTCTATCGATCATATAAGCATAATATGGCTAATAATATGAGTAAGGTTGATAATAATAGGAGTAATAAGTATAGTAAATGTCGCGCTATCGATCATATCTGCATAATATGGTTAATAATATGAGCTAGATTGATAACAGTGAGTGTAATAATTATAGTAATTGTCGTTCTGTCGATCATATAAGCATAATATAGCTAATAATATGAGTTAGATTGATAATAATAAGAGTAATAAATATAGTAATTGTCGTTCTATCGATCATATCTGCATAATATGGTTAATAATATGAGTTAGACTGATAATAGTGAGTGTAATAAGTACAGTAATTGTGGTTCTAGCGATCATATAAGCATAATATGGCTAATAATATGAGTTAGATTGATAATAATAAGAGTAATGAGTATAGTGATTGTCTATCTATCGATCATATAACCATAATATGGCTAACAATATGAGTTAGATTGATAATAATAAGAGTAATGAGTATAGTAATTGTAGTTCTATCAATCATATCTGCATAATATGTTTAAAAATATGAGTTAGATTGATAATAATAAGAGTAATGAGTATAGTAATTGTCGTTCTATCGATCATATAAGCATAATATGACTAATAATATGAGTTAGGCTGATAATAATAAGAGTAATAAGTATAGTAATTGTCGTTCTATCGATCATATTTGCATAATATGGCTAATAATATGAGTTAGATTGATAATACTAAGGGTAGTGAGTATAGTAATTCTCGTTCTATCGATCATATAAGCATAATATGGCTAATAATATGAGTTGGATTGATAATAATAAGAGTAATAAGTATAGTAATTGTAGTTCTATCGATCATATCTGCATAATATGGTTAATAATATGAGTTAGATTCATAATAATAACAGTAATAAGTATAGTAGTTGTCGTTCTATCGAACATTTAAGCATAATATGGCTAATAATATGAGTTAGATTGATAATAATAAGAGTAATAAGTATAGTAATTGTCGTTCTATCGGTCATTTAAGCATAATATGGCGAATAAAATGAGTTGGGTTGATAAAACTAAGAATGATAAGTATAGTAACTGTCGTTCTATCGATCATATAAGCATAATATGGTTAATAATATGAGTTAGAATGATAATAATAAGAGTAATAAGTATAGTAATTGTCGTTCTATCCATCATATCTGCATAATATGGTTAATAATATGAGTTAGATTGATAATAGTGAGTGTAATAAGTATAGTGAATGTCGTTCTATCGATCATATCAGCATAATATGGGTAATAATATGAGTTGGATTGATCATAATAAGAGTAATGAGTATAGTAATTGTAGTTCTATCGATCATATAAGCATAATATGGCTAATAATATGAGTAAGATTCATAATAATAAGAGTAATAAGTATAGTAATTGTCGTTCTATCGATCATTTAAGCATAATATGGCGAATAATATGAGTTGGGTTGATAATAATAAGAGTAATAAGTATAGTAAATGTCGCGCTATCGATCATATCTGCATAATATGGTTAATAATATGAGTTAGATTGATAATAGTGAGTGTAATAAGTATAGTAATTGTCGTTCTGTCGATCATATTAGCATAATGTGGTTAATAATATGAGTTGGATTGATAATAATAAGAGTAATAAGTATAGTATTTGTCGTTCTATCGATCATATAAGCATAATATGGCTAATAATACGAGTTAGATTGATAATACTATGAGTAGTGAGTATAGTAATTCTCGTTCTATCGATCATATAAGGATAATATGGCTAATAATATGAGTTAGATTGATAATAATAAGAGTAATGAGTGTAGTAATTGAAGCTCTATCGATCATTTAAGCATAATATGGCTAATAATATGAGTTAGATTCATAATAATAAGAGTAATAAGTATAGTAATTGTCGTTCTATCGATCATATAAGCATAATATGGCTAATAATATGAGTTAGATTGATAATACTAAGAGTAGTGAGTATAGTAATTCTCGTTCTATCGATCATATAATCATAATATGGCTAATAATATGAGTTAGATTGATAATACTAAGAGTAGTGAGTATAGTAATTGTCGTTCTATCGATCATATAAGCATAATATGGCTAATAATATGAGTTAGATTGATAATAATAAGAGTAGTAAGTATAGTATTTGTCGTTCTATCGATCATATAAGCATAATATGGCTAATAATATGAGTTGGATTGATAATAATAAGAGTAATAAGTATAGTAATTGTAGTTCTATCGATCATATCTGCATAATATGGTTAATAATATGAGTTAGATTCAAAATAATAACAGTAATAAGTATAGTAATTGTCGTTCTATCGATCATTTAAGCATAATATGTCTAATAATATGAGGTAGATTGATAATAATAAGAGTAGTAAGTATAGTAATTGTCGTTCTATCGGTCATTTAAGCATAATATGGCGAATAATATGAGTTGGGTTGATAAAACTAAGAATAATAAGTATAGTAACTGTCGTTCTATCGATCATATAAGCATAATATGGTTAATAATATGAGTTAGAATGATAATAATAAGAGTAATAAGTATAGTAATTGTCGTTCTATCGATCATATCTGCATAATATGGTTAATAATATGAGTTAGATTGATAATAGTGAGTGTAATAAGTATAGTGAATGTCGTTCTATCGATCATATCAGCATAATATGGGTAATAATATGAGTTGGATTGATAATAATAAGAGTAATGAGTATAGTAATTGTAGTTCTATCGATCATATAAGCATAATATGGCTAATAATATGAGTAAGATTCATAATAATAAGAGTAATAAGTATAGTAATTGTCGTTCTATCGATCATTTAAGCATAATATGGCGAATAATATTAGTTGGGTTGATAAAAATAAGAATAATAAGTATAGTAATTGTCGTTCTATCGATCATATAAGCATAATATGGCTAATAATATGAGTAAGGTTGATAATAATAGGAGTAATAAGTATAGTAAATGTAACGCTATCGATCATATCTGCATAATATGGTTAATAATATGAGCTAGATTGATAACAGTGAGTGTAATAAGTATAGTAATTGTCGTTCTGTCGATCATATAAGCATAATATAGCTAATAATATGAGTTAGATTGATAATAATAAGAGTAATAAATATAGTAATTGTCGTTCTATCGATCATATCTGCATAATATGGTTAATAATATGAGTTAGACTGATAATAGTGAGTGTAATAAGTACAGTAATTGTGGTTCTAGCGATCATATAAGCATAATATGGCTAATAATATGAGTTAGATTGATAATAATAAGAGTAATGAGTATAGTGATTGTCTTTCTATCGATCATATAACCATAATATGGCTAACAATATGAGTTAGATTGATAATAATAAGAGTAATGAGTATAGTAATTGTAGTTCTATCAATCATATCTGCATAATATGTTTAAAAATATGAGTTAGATTGATAATAATAAGAGTAATGAGTATAGTAATTGTCGTTCTATCGATCATATAAGCATAGTATGACTAATAATATGAGTTAGGCTGATAATAATAAGAGTAATAAGTATAGTAATTGTCGTTCTATCGATCATATTTGCATAATATGGCTAATAATATGAGTTAGATTGATAATACTAAGGGTAGTGAGTATAGTAATTCTCGTTCTATCGATCATATAAGCATAATATGGCTAATAATATGAGTTGGATTGATAATAATAAGAGTAATAAGTATAGTAATTGTAGTTCTATCGATCATATCTGCATAATATGGTTAATAATATGAGTTAGATTCATAATAATAACAGTAATAAGTATAGTAGTTGTCGTTCTATCGAACATTTAAGCATAATATGGCTAATAATATGAGTTAGATTGATAATAATAAGAGTAATAAGTATAGTAATTGTCGTTCTATCGGTCATTTAAGCATAATATGGCGAATAAAATGAGTTGGGTTGATAAAACTAAGAATGATAAGTATAGTAACTGTCGTTCTATCGATCATATAAGCATAATATGGTTAATAATATGAGTTAGAATGATAATAATAAGAGTAATAAGTATAGTAATTGTCGTTCTATCGATCATATCTGCATAATATGGTTAATAATATGAGTTAGATTGATAATAGTGAGTGTAATAAGTATAGTGAATGTCGTTCTATCGATCATATCAGCATAATATGGGTAATAATATGAGTTGGATTGATCATAATAAGAGTAATGAGTATAGTAATTGTAGTTCTATCGATCATATAAGCATAATATGGCTAATAATATGAGTAAGATTCATAATAATAAGAGTAATAAGTATAGTAATTGTCGTTCTATCGATCATTTAAGCATAATATGGCGAATAATATGAGTTGGGTTGATAATAATAAGAGTAATAAGTATAGTAAATGTCGCGCTATCGATCATATCTGCATAATATGGTTAATAATATGAGTTAGATTGATAATAGTGAGTGTAATAAGTATAGTAATTGTCGTTCTGTCGATCATATTAGCATAATGTGGTTAATAATATGAGTTAGATTGATAATACTAAGGGTAGTGAGTATAGTAATTCTCGTTCTATCGATCATATAAGGATAATATGGCTAATAATATGAGTTAGATTGATAATAATAAGAGGAATAAGTACAGTAATTGTCGTTCTATCGATCATATAAGCATAATATGGCTAATAATATGAGTTAGATTCATAATAATAAGAGTAATAAGTATAGTAATTGTCGTTCTATCGATCATATAAGCATAATATGGCTAATAATATGAGTTAGATTGATAATACTAAGAGTGGTGAGTATAGTAATTCTCATTCTATCGATCATATAAGCATAATATGACTAATAATATGAGTTAGATTGATAATAATAAGAGTAATAAGTATAGTAATTGTCGCTCTCTCGATCATATAAGCATAATATGGCTAATAATATGAGTTAGAGTGATAATACTAAGAGTAGTGAGTATAGTAATTCTCATTCTATCGATCATATAAGCATAATATGGCTAATAATATGCGTTAGATTGATAATAATAACAGTAATAAGTATAGTAATTGTCGTTCTATCGGTAATATAAGCATAATATGGCTAATAATATGAGTTAGATTCATAATAATAAGAGTAATAAGTATAGTAATTGTCGTTCTATCGATCATATAAGCATAATATGGCTAATAATATGAGTTAGATTGATAACAATAAGAGCAATGAGTATAGTAATTGTCGTACTATCGATCATATAAGCATAATATGGCTAATAATATGAGTTAGATTGATAATAATAAGTGTAAAAAGTAGAGTAATTGTCGTTCTATCGATAATATAAGCATAATATGGCAAATAATATGAGTTAGATTGATAATAATAAGAGTAATACGTATAGTAATTGTCGTTCTATCGATCATATAAGCATAATATGGCTAATAATACGAGTTAGATTGATAATAATAAGAGTAATAAGTATAGTAATTGTCGTTCTATCGATCATTTAACCATAATATGGCAAATAATATGAGTTAGATTGATAATAATAAGAGTAATACGTATAGTAATTGTCGTTCTATCGATAATATAAGCATAATATGGCTAATAATATGAGTTAGATTGATAATACTAAGGGTAGTGAGTATAGTAATTCTCGTTCTATCGATCATATAAGCATAATATGGCTAATAATATGAGTTGGATTGATAATAATAAGAGTAATAAGTATAGTAATTGTAGTTCTATCGATCATATCTGCATAATATGGTTTATAATATGAGTTAGATTCATAATAATAACAGTAATAAGTATAGTAGTTGTCGTTCTATCGAACATTTAAGCATAATATGGCTAATAATATGAGTTAGATTGATAATAATAAGAGTAATAAGTATAGTAATTGTCGTTCTATCGGTCATTTAAGCATAATATGGCGAATAAAATGAGTTGGGTTGATAAAACTAAGAATGATAAGTATAGTAACTGTCGTTCTATCGATCATATAAGCATAATATGGTTAATAATATGAGTTAGAATGATAATAATAAGAGTAATAAGTATAGTAATTGTCGTTCTATCGATCATATCTGCATAATATGGTTAATAATATGAGTTAGATTGATAGTAGTGAGTGTAATAAGTATAGTGAATGTCGTTCTATCGATCATATCAGCATAATATGGGTAATAATATGAGTTGGATTGATCATAATAAGAGTAATGAGTATAGTAATTGTAGTTCTATCGATCATATAAGCATAATATGGCTAATAATATGAGTAAGATTCATAATAATAAGAGTAATAAGTATAGTAATTGTCGTTCTATCGATCATTTAAGCATAATATGGCTAATAATATGAGTAAGATTCATAATAATAAGAGTAATAAGTATAGTAATTGTCGTTCTATCGATCATTTAAGCATAATATGGCGAATAATATGGGTTGGGTTGATAATAATAAGAGTAATAAGTATAGTAAATGTCGCGCTATCGATCATATCTGCATAATATGGTT